>NC_091380.1:3848806-4091306 GCF_038502225.1 Cherax quadricarinatus
TTGATCTAGGGAATTGGATCTGTGATCCAGTTCCCTGAAGCCTGAATACCTTCCACCCCCTCCCCTCATCTGCGCTGTATAATCTTACAGGTTTAGCACTCCCCATGATTATAATTCTTGTGGGTCTAGCGCTTAGTTTTGATTGTAATAACATCTCAAGGAAGGTTTCTTCATGTAAGTAACCCCTCAGGGGAGGTTCCTTGATGCTGGTGAGGGGTTCTTGATCTAGGGAAATGGATCTGTGCTCCAATTTCATGAATTAAGCCTGATTGCCTTCCATCCTCCTTTCTTCCCCCACAGGTACTGTATAATCCTTATGGGTTTAGCTCTCCCCCCATAATTGATGCTGGTGAGGGGCTTGATCTAGGGAACTGGGTCTGTGCTCCAATTCCCTGAAACCTTACGTCTCTCTCCCTCCACGGGTGCTGTATAATCACTATGGGTTTAGTTCTCCCCAGGATATTATTTCATGCTGTATAACCCTTGCTGTTTAGAACTTCTTTTGATTATAATAATGCAAGTGAAGGGCTCTTGATCTGAGGATTTGGACATGCCCTCCTCTTCCTATTCAGCACTGTATGATCCTTGTCCCCTCAAGGGAGGTTCCTTGACACTGGTGAGGGGCTCTTGATCTAGGGGATTGGATCTGTGCTCTAGTTCCCTGAATTGAGCCCGAATACCTTCCATCCCCTCCTCACATGCACTATATACGTAATCCTATGGGTTTAGTGCTCTCCCATGATTACAATAATAATAATCTTTAGAATTTAATGCTCTCTCATGAATGTAATAATCTGATGTACTCTGTAGAATTAGTAGTGTTTATTACAACTGGACCTTGTGGTTTGGCACTACTTTTTGAGCATAATAATTATTACAACTGCAGGTGAGGTATGTTGAATATCAGAATATACAAATACTATACTGGATGAAAAGAATGAAAAGAAGTTGGATGTCCTGGCCCTAAGCGAAACAAAGCTGAAGGGGGTAGGAGAGTTTCAGTGGGGGGAAATAAATGGGATTAAATCTGGAGTATCTGAGAGAGTTAGAGCAAAGGAAGGGGTAGCAGTAATGTTAAATGATCAGTTATGGAAGGAGAAAAGAGAATATGAATGTGTAAATTCAAGAATTATGTGGATTAAAGTAAAGGTTGGATGCGAGAAGTGGGTTATAATAAGCGTGTATGCACCTGGAGAAGAGAGGAATGCAGAGGAGAGAGAGATTTTGGGAGATGTTAAGTGAATGTATAGGAGCCTTTGAACCAAGTGAGAGAGTAATTGTGGTAGGGGACCTGAATGCTAAAGTAGGAGAAACTTTTAGAGAGGGTGTGGTAGGTAAGTTTGGGGTGCCAGGTGTAAATGATAATGGGAGCCCTTTGATTGAACTTTGTATAGAAAGGGGTTTAGTTATAGGTAATACATATTTTAAGAAAAAGAGGATAAATAAGTATACACGATATGATGTAGGGCGAAATGACAGTAGTTTGTTGGATTATGTATTGGTAGATAAAAGACTGTTGAGTAGACTTCAGGATGTACATGTTTATAGAGGGGCCACAGATATATCAGATCACTTTCTAGTTGTAGCTACACTGAGAGTAAAAGGTAGATGGGATACAAGGAGAATAGAAGCATCAGGGAAGAGAGAGGTGAAGGTTTATAAACTAAAAGAGGAGGCAGTTAGGGTAAGATATAAACAGCTATTGGAGGATAGATGGGCTAATGAGAGCATAGGCAATGGGGTCGAAGAGGTATGGGGTAGGTTTAAAAATGTAGTGTTAGAGTGTTCAGCAGAAGTTTGTGGTTACAGGAAAGTGGGTGCAGGAGGGAAGAGGAGCGATTGGTGGAATGATGATGTAAAGAGAGTAGTAAGGGAGAAAAAGTTAGCATATGAGAAGTTTTTACAAAGTAGAAGTGATGCAAGGAGGGAAGAGTATATGGAGAAAAAGAGAGAGGTTAAGAGAGTGGTGAAGCAATGTAAAAAGAGAGCAAATGAGAGAGTGGGTGAGATGTTATCAACAAATTTTGTTGAAAATAAGAAAAAGTTTTGGAGTGAGATTAACAAGTTAAGAAAGCCTAGAGAACAAATGGATTTGTCAGTTAAAAATAGGAGAGGAGAGTTATTAAATGGAGAGTTAGAGGTATTGGGAAGATGGAGGGAATATTTTGAGGAATTGTTAAATGTTGATGAAGATAGGGAAGCTGTGATTTCGTGTATAGGGCAAGGAGGAATAACATCTTGTAGGAGTGAGGAAGAGCCAGTTGTGAGTGTGGGGGAAGTTCGTGAGGCAGTAGGTAAAATGAAAGGGGGTAAGGCAGCCGGGATTGATGGGATAAAGATAGAAATGTTAAAAGCAGGTGGGGATATAGTTTTGGAGTGGTTGGTGCAATTATTTAATAAATGTATGGAAGAGGGTAAGGTACCTAGGGATTGGCAGAGAGCATGCATAGTTCCTTTGTATAAAGGCAAAGGGGATAAAAGAGAGTGCAAAAATTATAGGGGGATAAGTCTGTTGAGTGTACCTGGTAAAGTGTATGGTAGAGTTATAATTGAAAGAATTAAGAGTAAGACGGAGAATAGGATAGCAGATGAACAAGGAGGCTTTAGGAAAGGTAGGGGGTGTGTGGACCAGGTGTTTACAGTGAAACATATAAGTGAACAGTATTTAGATAAGGCTAAAGAGGTCTTTGTGGCATTTATGGATTTGGAAAAGGCGTATGACAGGGTGGATAGGGGGGCAATGTGGCAGATGTTGCAAGTGTATGGTGTAGGAGGTAGGTTACTGAAAGCAGTGAAGAGTTTTTACGAGGATAGTGAGGCTCAAGTTAGAGTATGTAGGAAAGAGGGAAATTTTTTCCCAGTAAAAGTAGGCCTTAGACAAGGATGTGTGATGTCACCGTGGTTGTTTAATATATTTATAGATGGGGTTGTAAGAGAAGTAAATGCGAGGGTCTTGGCAAGAGGCGTGGAGTTAAAAGATAAAGAATCACACACAAAGTGGGAGTTGTCACAGCTGCTCTTTGCTGATGACACTGTGCTCTTGGGAGATTCTGAAGAGAAGTTGCAGAGATTGGTGGATGAATTTGGTAGGGTGTGCAAAAGAAGAAAATTAAAGGTGAATACAGGAAAGAGTAAGGTTATGAGGATAACAAAAAGATTAGGTGATGAAAGATTGAATATCAGATTGGAGGGAGAGAGTATGGAGGAGGTGAACGTATTCAGATATTTGGGAGTGGACGTGTCAGCGGATGGGTCTATGAAAGATGAGGTGAATCATAGAATTGATGAGGGAAAAAGAGTGAGTGGTGCACTTAGGAGTCTGTGGAGACAAAGAACTTTGTCCTTGGAGGCAAAGAGGGGAATGTATGAGAGTATAGTTTTACCAACGCTCTTATATGGGTGTGAAGCGTGGGTGATGAATGTTGCAGCGAGGAGAAGGCTGGAGGCAGTGGAGATGTCATGTCTGAGGGCAATGTGTGGTGTGAATATAATGCAGAGAATTCGTAGTTTGGAAGTTAGGAGGAGGTGCGGGATTACCAAAACTGTTGTCCAGAGGGCTGAGGAAGGGTTGTTGAGGTGGTTCGGACATGTAGAGAGAATGGAGCGAAACAGAATGACTTCAAGAGTGTATCAGTCTGTAGTGGAAGGAAGGCGGGGTAGGGGTCGGCCTAGGAAGGGTTGGAGGGAGGGGGTAAGGGAGGTTTTGTGTGCGAGGGGCTTGGACTTCCAGCAGGCATGCGTGAGCGTGTTTGATAGGAGTGAATGGAGACAAATGGTTTTTAATACTTGACGTGCTGTTGGAGTGTGAGCAAAGTAACATTTATGAAGGGATTCAGGGAAACTGGCAGGCCGGACTTGAGTCCTGGAGATGGGAAGTACAGTGCCTGCACTCTGAAGGAGGGGTGTTAATGTTGCAGTTTAAAAACTGTAGTGTAAAGCACCCTTCTGGCAAGACAGTGATGGAGTGAATGATGGTGAAAGTTTTTCTTTTTCGGGCCACCCTGCCTTGGTGGGAATCGGCCAGTGTGATAATAATAAAAAATAATATACTGGAGCATCCAGCCAGTGCTGTATGACCCTTATGGGTTTAGCACTTAGTTCTGATTATAATGGAGTATCCAGCAGGCTTCTATGAGAGTGGACAGGAGTGAATGGAGGCAAGTGGTGTTTTGATGGATGTGCTGTTGGAGTGTGCAAGGTAATTTTTCTGAAGGGATTCAAGGAGACTGGTTAGCTGGACTCGAGTCCTGGAGATGGAAAATACTATGTTGCATGCACCGGAGGAGGGATGAGGATGTTGTCCTCCTGGAGCAGGGAAGTACAATCCCTGCAGTCTCAAGGATGGGGTCCTTCAGTTGAGGTTTCTTGAAGCCAGTTAGGGGCTTTTGATCCAAGGAATTGGACCTGTGCCCCCCCCCTTGAATCAAACCTGAATGCTTTCCATTTCCTCTAGGTGCTGTATGACCCCCATGGGTCTAATGCTCCTTCATGAATATAGCAGAGGAATGTTGCAGTCCTGGAGGTTAGAGCACTGTGTGCCAGAACCCTGAAGGAGGGTGGGGATGCTGTAGTCCTGAAGGTGGGAAGTATAGTGTGCCTGCACTGTGAGGGAGGGGTGAGGATGTCAGTTCTGGAAATAGGAAGTATAGTGCCTACACTATAAAGGAGTGGCAAGGATGTCAGTTCTGAAGACGGTAGGTATAGTGCCTGCGCTATGAAGGAGGGGTAAGGATGTGGCAGTCTTGGAGGTGGGAAGTACAGTGCCTGCACTATGGAGGAGGGGTGGGAATGTTCAGAGGGTCATCTGAACTGGAATATCAGCGCAAGTTTAGCAGGAGAGCGACAATGAATGATGGCGAATATTTCCTTTGGGGTTACCCTAGCCTAGCAGGAGACTGCCGTTGAGGGACTCGATGTAAGGAACTAGCAAAAATGAAGAACTTGTTTTCTGTTGGGTCCCTGGTCATGGTGATGTTCAGGGCAAGGAGCAGGTAGACTGCTCTGCAATCTGCAGTACATGACCTACCAGTTTATATAAGGTACATTCCATACTCTGACTGTTTTGCTGTAATATCTACCCACCTTTGCAACTGTTAGCAATAACATTGGTCTGATATGACTCAAAACAAATTACATTCTATCAAATCAAGTTTAGGTTTCTGACCTCCTTGTCATCGATACCGAGGTTGGGAGACAACACTCTCCTCTTCGCATTGGACACACTCGCCTAATTCATGGGTATCTCGTGGAGAGGCGTACTGTTCCATTTTTGTGAGAATTATCTAGTTCCTGTTTCAATTTCCCATATTCTATTGGACTATTCTGTCTATCAACAAAGCTGTATAGTCCTTGTGGCTTAGCGCTTCTATTTTGATTATAATAATAATCTGTCTATCAACGAGCACGCAAAATTTTCCTCCAATGGCTTCACCGCTCTAACACCCTTACTTTATTTTCCCTCCTTGCTGACAGACCAACCTTTGACACACTCCCTCTTTGACTTTTTGACAGCAACTGATTTATTACACAAACTTTGATAATCCTTCCTTTAGCACTCCTGACAGCCCCTCCTAACTTTACCTTTATTGTCATCTCCACCCTTATTTATCCTTAGATCCTGCATCAACTCTTACCCTGCAGCACTGTATGACCCTGGTAGGTTTAGTGCTTCCTTTTGATTATAATAATGATAATGTACCTACTCTTGCCTTCCTTGGATCCAACCTGATTGTCTCCCATTCCCTGCCAGGTGCTATATGACCTCTACAGGTTTAGTGCTCACCATGAATGTACTACTAATATTAATACTGTTATCATTATTACTATTGTTACTATTACTACTAATGCTGCTACTAATTACTACCCATTAATAATACTATTACAATTACTGCTATTTGATGTATGACCCTTGTGGGTTTACCTCTTAGTTTTGATTATAATAATAATAATGACTAGTAATAATTACTAGTTTTGGAAGGTTAGCACTGTATGACCCTTGCAGTTTAGCACTTCCTTTTTATAATAATAATGACCCTTGTGGGTTTAGTGCTTAATTATGAATAATATAATTATTTGGAAGGTTAGAATCATGACAGATGATAATAGAAGTTCTATGATCTCGACAATTAATTCCATGGTCAGTTTAGCACATATTTTTTGGTAATAATAATAATAATAATAATAACTTGATTATAATAATTCATTGGTCAAAATAGGCCATTGACTCAGTTCTCACGAGGACACTAGAGAGTTACAAGAGAATCTGAATAGACTGATGTAGTTGTCGAAGTGGCAGATGCAATTTAAACCAACACAAAGTTCTGGGCATTGGGAAGCGTCTTTTTGATTATAATAATAATAACAGGCATTGGGAAGGAAAATAACCAGGCAGTTATAAACTAAATAATGTAGATCTTGATCACTCTGCAAAAAAAAAAAAATTAGAATTCTGGTTAGCAGTAATTTAAAAACATGAGAACCCCTTAAGGGAGGTTCCTTGACGCTGGTTAGGGGCTCTTGATCTAGGGAATTGGATCTGTGCTCTTATTCCTTGAATTAAGCCTGATTATCTTCCATCCCTTCCCTCCACATGCGCCGTATAATCCTACGGGTTTAGCGCTCCCCATGATTATAATAACAAAAATGGGAGAACACTGCAGCAGGCCTACTGGCTCATACAAGGCAAGTCCCTCTCAAAACCAACTATTCCCACCCACCGGGCAGAAATGGTTTTGTGAAAAATTCCATTTATCTGAATGTAACTAATTATGTACATAACAGTAAATGATAACAAAGATAATTATTATTTATCAATGTTACATAGACAAGTAGGAATTTGGGACACCTAGGTCGCAAAAAATGTCCCCCTTCGATACCTACCACTGTCATAACCACAAGTTACTCTGGACCTATTAATTAAATGAAATATACATACACCAGGAATACTGGTAAATATATAAATTTGTGGACTGTATATTAAAAATAATAAATGGTTATATTTATACACAATTACATAACAGAAGGAAAATATATCTTAATATCACTCACCAATTTGACTGGAGATTAATGTGTATCATACTCAGAAAACCTCACTCTAACTAAATCTATGAAAATAATGCTAGCCAGAATTACACACAAATCTAGAGAGCTTATCTGAGGTTCCTGGAGCTGTCTTGTCCAGTCGTCTGATATCTCAAGTTATGCAGGAATGCACAACCACCAATTTCGCCTCCTATTTGAGAGGTGTCAACACAATTTTAACCTCTAGAGCACGAAAAATTCTTCCCATTACACCAACGTTTGTACAAAATTCAAAACCAAGATGGCGAGCGTCTCCTGCCCAGACGCAGGCTTTCTGTTTTCTATAACAAATATTATTAAATACAGTATAGGCCATCTATTTACCTATAAATTACCGTATTTCCGGAAAATATATACAGTATTTTCCACAGGTTTTTTATATAATGTATATATATATTACTGTGGACTAACTCCATTCAGGCTAGATGATTTAGGCTGGATGTAACTCCATTCAGGGTAGATGTAGTTACATTCAGGCTGGATGTAGCTACATTCAGGCTAGATGTAACTACATTCAGGCTGGATGTAACTACATTCAGGCTGGATGTAGCTACATTCAGGCTGGATGTAGCTACATTCAGGCTGGATGTAACTACATTCAGGCTGGATGTAACTACATTCAGGCTGGATGTAACTACATTCAGGCTGGATGTAACTACATTCAGGCTAGATGTAACTACATTCAGGCTGGATGTAACTACATTCAGGCTAGATGTAACTACATTCAGGCTGGATGTAACTACATTCAGGCTAGATGTAACTACATTCAGGCTGGATGTAACTACATTCAGGCTAGATGTAACTACATTCAGGCTGGATGTAACTACATTCAGGCTAGATGTAACTACATTCAGGCTAGATGTAACTACATTCAGGCTGGATGTAACTACATTTAGGCTAGATGTAACTAGTGTCCCGTAGCTGGGTTGGTAGTGCTCTAAACTTGCACGTTGATGCCCATGGTTCGATATCCGGTACGGGGATCTTCACATATTTCATCTTAAGAACATCCCACCCTGCAGCGCTGTATAACCCTTGTGAGTTTAGAGCTTAGTTTTGCTAGTAATAATAATAATTACCATAATACGCGGCTTTCCAGTATTTTATTATAGTTTGTCCTCAAATTTTTAATTTTCATTTTCTCTAACTCATTTTTATGCAGTAATAAAAGTCAACTAAAAACTAAAATAATAATACATCACGTAGTTTTATGTGACATAGTAAATTATTCTCAATCAGAGATTTTTTTAGGCTGTTGTTAATTACTAAATCATCTACGTAAATGACCCCAGTTAAGATAATAATTATTTTCTGTTTGAAATTAAGTTTTCACTTGACTGTTGTGGTTGACAGACCAACAATGGAGGTGATTTGAAAACTTATTTGACTTTCGTGACTCATTTATACGCCTTTTTTTGGTAAGTATAGGCGTTTTTAATTATAGTTTCTGCCCTTATGCTGAGCAGATGACTTTATTGTGTAGTTGGTGAGTTTTTTTTTAGTTATTAATGTGGAATTATGGTTATTATAGACATTTAACCTCTCCAGGGAGGTTCTTTGAAACTGGTGAGGGGCTCTTGATCCAGGGAATTAGATCTCTGCCCCGGTTCTCTGAATTAAGCCTGAATGCCTTCCATCCCCCACATGGGCTGTATAACCCTACGGGTTTAGCGCCCCCCATTATTATAGCCATTTAGGCCTCGGGGGAGAGGTGCCTTGATACCAGGAAGGCTCTTGATCCAAGGAATTTTACCCGATTTCCCTTTCCTTGGAGCGACCCTCATTGCCTCTCATACACCCCAGGCGCCTGCATAACCCCTAAGGGTCTAGCGCTTCGCCCCTTGAAATAAATGGGAATTTTAATTTTTTTTTTACCAGTCGTGACCCTTAGTAATTTTATCAGTTATTATAAATAAAAACTTATTATTATGCTAACTTAAACGTATTGATAAATTGTAAAGATATAACCCAAGAAAGTCAAAGATTTATTGTGGCTAAGTAAGTTTATTTAGGTACAGGTACATAGTTACAGAATTTATTATACATAATAATATGTGTAGATTATGTAGGATAAACCTAAAAAAAGTCAAAGTGACTTATTTCCATTGGGATCCTTGTAATATTTTATTATTTTAACCTTAAAAGTTAAAACAGCTAAGTAAGTCAACTATGTGAAAAGCATTAAACAGTAAAGGAGATAAGTAAGTTTATTCAGGTATATATAATTACACAGAATATCATACATATGTGTAGGAACGTAGGATAACCCAGAAAAGTCAAAGTGACTTATTTCGACTGGGGTCCTCGTGATAATTATTTAAAAGTTAAAAACGGGTATCTTAACTATGTAAAAGCAGATACAATAAAAGAAGATATACTGTACTAGGGGAGAGATAAAATTAGTTATTTTCATAAAAGAAATCACTCTCCCTTTCTGTACCCCTCAAGGAAGGTTCCTTGATGTTGGTGAGGGGCTCTTGATCTAGGGAATTGGTTCTGTGTTCCAGTTCCCTGAATTAAGCCTGAATACCTTCCATCCCCCTCTCCCCCACAGGTGCTGTATAATCCCTACGGGTTTAGTGCTCCCCCACGATTGTAATAATAATCCCTTTCTGTAGCCTTATTCATAAGGTACTTTTTGGCTGTCTTCTTGAACTGGCTCGTGCTATGACTGGCTTTGACATGTACTGGCAGTTTATTCCACTTCTTTACAGTACAGAAAAATGTCGCTGAAGCCTGACTGCTGACTTTAAGTACGGCAAAGTTATTCTCCCTTCCCCTAGTTCTGTAATTACATTGGTTCCCGGCCATAACAAAATTGGCAGTAAGATATTGGGGGACACTGGTTGTGAGCAATTTTATAAATGTAATTTAGCTTTAGTTTCTGTACTCTGTCTTCAACATTCAGCATGTCCAGTTGTTGTAATTCATCCTGGCCTACATACTCTCCTGGACTCAGCTCCAAAATGAATCTCACCATTTTGTTCTGGGTGATTTGTAGCCTATCTTTTAGTTTTTTTTTGTTAAGGCAGAGTACCATGAACAGCAAGAGTCGTCTATAATACATTGTATCAGAGCTAGACACAGGGTCCTGAGAGCCTCAGTTGGTAGACACTGTGCCTGTCTGTATAGGAATTTTAGTCTGGTATTACTTTCTCATTACACTGTTTCATATCAATTCTTCTGACATGCATGAGTCAGATTGGATTCCCTGATATTTCACTGAAGACACTGAAGTGATAGTTCCCCATTACATAGGACATCAAAATTATTTACCCTCTTAATTTATTTTTCGTGCCGCAGAGTATGGCTTCCGTTTTCCTGAAGTGTAATGATAATTTGTTGTCTAACCATTTACTGCAGGACTCATGTTCTAGTGATAGTACATTAACTATATCTTATGGGTCTTGTTTTACTGTAATAACTGTATGATCTTTGAGGGTTTAGTTCTTAGTTCTGATTGTAATAATAATTTACTACATATACATGTATTAAATTGAGGCATATGCATGTTACCTTAGTAAGTAAGAGTATTTAGGTACAGGTACACATAAGTAGTGTTATACATAGTTTAACGTGTGTAAATTACTTACGATAACCCCAAAAATCTGACAGTAACTTATTTCCATTATGGTCCTTGATGAGTAAACTAATGTTTTTTACAGGAACAATGGCGGAGCCATGTGCGGAGCCCATTATTAAGCGCATTAGACACTTGAGCTCTCTGGTGAGCAGCTCTGGCCTTGATGTGGACCAAGGTTCGAGCCTGTTGTCCCGACACCTCATTGGACAAGAGTGGCTGCTGGATGCTCTCCTGGTGTTGTATGATGAGTGTAACAATGATTTCCTGAAGAAGGAAAAGTTTATTGCTGACTTTGTTGACAAATGTAAGAAGTTAATTTTTAGTGGAATAGATCTGATTTGTTTCTGTATTGATGCTAAATTTATAGATGATTTTATAAATTAATGTTTTAGTTTTAATAGTTGTGTTAGGGACAAAACTGTTACATAGGCATAAAGTAGTGACAAGTGATTATCATACATCTTGCAACACAAAAAACATCAAATAAAATGTTTATTTTTATTATTAGCTTTCTTTGCTAAAAACAATTCTGTCTATAGTTTAAATTGCAGGTTTTCTTGAGGACATGTTATTGTAGTAATTTATTTACCTAACAGTTTGTTTAAAGGTTGCAAAGATTATTTTTTAAATATGTACAGTATTTCCATGTATTTTTTATTTTTTTAATTTTAATTTTTTTTTTACTAGTCGTGACCCTTAATAATTTTATCAGTTATTATAAATAGACTTATTATTATGCTAAAATAAACGTGATGATAAATTGCAAAGATATAACCCAAGAAAGCCAAAGATTTATTGTGGCTAAGTAAGTTTATTTAGGTACTGTACATAGTTACAGAATTTATTATACATAGTAATATGTGTAGATTTTGTAGGATAAACCCCAAAAAAGTTAAAGTGACTTACTTCCATTGGGAGCCTTGTAATATTTTATTATTTAAATCTTAAAGGTTAAAACAGCTAAGTAAGTCAACTATGTGAAAAGCATTAAACAGTAAAGGAGATAAGTAAGTTTATTCAGGTATACATAATTACACAGAATAATAAAATAAATGACTAGTAGAATAAGATAAATAGGTTTGCAGGATATTTCACATTTTATTTCTGTTTATAATCTTCAAAGGTATAATAGATGAATGAAGTATGTATGCACTACTTAGGTTATCTAATACAACAATAATGCTTGCTTAACCTATTTACCTGACCACCCGTGATGCCATCTCTAAACTGCTTAACTTCTCCTGTCTCTGGTATACGAGTCTCCGTCCTTCGGCATTCACTATAAATTCATTAAGTCTGATTGACTGAACACCACCTATCAAGATTGAGCGACTGATCACCTCAGACTTCTTCACATCTTCCATATCTCTAGTAATTAATCTCTGTATTGGATTGATAGTCCTGAAACTTCACCGTAATAAAGATGCCCAAGTGTTGCACGTGTCTCATTAGTATTTGTCAGTGTTGTATACTGAATTGCATTTGCATACATGTGATTTTTGTGCCTAACAATGTATTATTACATGTAAACAACAATATCTTCGTACTCCATATAAAGAAATAAAAATTTGGATTTGAATTAATTTTAATAATTTTTTTTTTTATAATTTTGAGCCTCATATTGTTAGTATTGCTGCATTTATTCCTTTTCTGCAGTCTGTATGAAATGTAAAACGAGTAGAGTGAAAAATTCTGCAAGGTATATTTTTTCTATTACCAGCTGAGTGTACAGGGAATTGCGCTTCCGCCCTGTCTCAACTCTTATGTGACCGATATGACTGAGCTATGTTGTATCTGTTTTAAGAGTTTCTTTTCATAATTAAGATATGTATTTGCATCTCTGCTTCAATGTAGTGTGTTCAGAAAAACCACAGTACTAATGAAGGTGGTTTTGTTAGAGATCCCTTCAAGAAACTCAGGCGAGATATTTAATGATGGTAATGGTATATGTTGAGCATTGTTTTTTCGTGTATTAACTCAGGTTTTAAAACCCACTGATAACATGTGATTTATTTTTTGTTTAATACTATATACGGGTATGTACTGTAACAAATAAGTGAAAGAAATGTATGTTTTTAATCTTAATTTTTTTACCTTCCTCAGATCGTAGCACTATTCATGAGGTGCGGAAACTGCGAGTTAATCTTAATGATTTTGAACAAAAGAAAGTAATTGGTAAAGGTCACTTTGGTGTTGTACAGTTAGTTAGGGAGAAAGCAACAGGCAATGTCTTTGCACTGAAGAGCCTCAGGAAGTCTGATATTTTATCACAAAAACATGTAAGTAGCATAAACATTTTTCATTTTGTTTTTACTGTTAACCATTAAGAGGAATTTGCCAGTAGTTATGTTTGGTTGTGCTACAGTAATGTTTTGTACATCATACTCTAGATATAATCCAATCAGATTTTTTAGTGTCACTTCCATGAGGAGAGTTAAACAGCTGTAACAAATGCAATATAATTAACTGGAAATGGGGAAACATTGACTTTAATATAGTACAGCCTCTCCTCACGTAGCTACGTACTCGTTTACCGACGACTCAGACTTACGATGGGCTCTCTGACCTATATTCATATCTAAATCATGTATATTAGAGCTGATTTCCTCTATTCTGTTTATTACAATATACAGTACACTACTGTATAAAGATGTTAAAATATACATGTACTAAAAATAATGTAAATGGTGCATGGGTGGCATTAAAGCAGTATCAAAGATGGTTGACATAAACCCACTACCATTAGAGTATGCTCCTTGTTTAGCGATGAATTTGTTTACCAACACAATATTAGGAACGGAACTCTGTCATTAAGTGTGGAGAAGCTGAAATATATTGTAAAGTAATAAGATTACTATGAATTGTCAAATAGATGACATAAAGATGGTAACTGGTGTGTTGAAGTGTATGGAATTAAAGTTTATCCTTCCAAATTGAGCCACCAATTTTTTAAACTTCTTTCTTATTCTCCCAATAGCACTGTCATCCACAAACAGCAACTGTGATAATTCTCACTAATCAGATTCCTTAACTTTCATAATATCTTTCGAGATATAGTGTGCAATATTTCTCGTATTTTGTTTTCAGGTTGCATTTTATGAGGAGGAAAGAGATATTATGGCCAAGGCATCCTCACCATGGATCACACAGTTACAATATGCCTTCCAGGTAAACTACCTAAAAGGTTTTTTTTTTTTCACGTAGATGGCCTTCACATCCTATAGGATATTTTCATTATATGTATATTTTGACAGACAAATAACCCACACCTAGAAGAAAGAAATTTATGATGCTTTGATCTGACTTGTAGCATTAACTAGCTACACTAGTTAGTGGTACAAGTTACATGATGACCCACAGCTCCATCTGCATGCCATCATATAACTAAGACCTTGCATTAGGTAACACTTGCCCTCTTTCCTGTAAAACTTTTACCTGCCTAGGCATCTTAATGTTTTCATTAGAATGTGGTCAGTTGGTTGAGACTCTAAACTAATGTGTATCTTTCTGTGTTCATAGGATGACCAACAGTTGTACTTAGTGATGGAGTTTCACCCAGGGGGTGACTTGTTGTCCCTGCTGGATCGTTGCGAGGGTTTGTTCTCTGAGGAAATGGCCCGCTTTTACCTTGCAGAAATAATTTTAGCAGTTCATGATTTACACTCCATGGGCTATGTTCATAGGTAAGAAAAGATGCATGATGTTACACTAAGCTGTGAAAAAAGACACTTATGTACAATTCAGGACATTTATTAGAGGAGATGTTTTGCCACATAAACTTGTGTACAGTTCAAGACAGCAACTCAGTGAATGATAGTGAATAGATTTCTTTTTAGGGTCATCCTACTTTGGTGGGAAAAGGCTAATCAGGTAAAAAGTCTAATTTTAGTGATGTGGAAAAAGACACGTGTCGTTTTCCACATCACTAAGTCTATTCACTATTGTTCACTCAGTTGCTCTTTCCAGAAGTTCACTGACGTCACAATTAATACGACCTTCTGAACTTCAACATTGCCAACCCTACTTCAGAATGCAGGCACTGTGCTACTTCTCGGATAGGAATACAATAGCTCACCTATTGTATTCCAATCTGGCTAACTAGTTTTCCTGAATTCCTTCATAAATGTTGCCTTGCTCACACTCCAACAGCATTCACTCATATATAACATGCTTGCACAATCCTTTTAGATGCCCAGTCCTCTAGCACGCAAAGTTTCCTTTACTCCCTTCCTCCAACCTTTCCTAGGATGACCCCTACCCCTCCTTCCCAACATCCCAGTTATATATGTTGTAGTCATCCTATTTTTGCAATCTTTGTCTAATAACCTGAACAGTGCCTCCTCATCCCTCTGAATAATACTTTTGCTAACTCCACACTTCCTCCTAATCTCCAGTTTTCAAATTCTGTGTTTAATATTCTCACTACACATTGCCCTCAAACACGACATCTCTTCTGCCTCCAGCCTCCTTGTTGCAACATTCAAAACACATGCTTCACACCCATGTAACTTATCAAATTTGTGATAGCAGTTTTGAAAGTACAGTAGTTCAGAAGTTACTCGTGCAGGGAGTTGTTTAAATAAACCTATGCAGTTTGGTGACCATATAATGCTTGCATCACACCAAAAAATTACAAATAAGATTACATGAGTTAAAAGAAGCAGGAAACTGAGGTAGGATCATAATTTAACTTCAACAAATATCAAGTCAGACACAAAACTGTTTAATGGATTAGCAATCTTTCAGCCAAGAGAGGTAAACAGCTTGAAACAAAGATTACCATTAACTAAATAACAGTTGGCATAAAAACTAATAAGCATATTTTGTATACAGTAATTTTATTTAATTAATCTGGCATCACCAAGCTATCTTACTCTGAGGAAACTTTTCTTCAGTCCACCTGTTGCTGCTCTTGCAACATTGCATAGCTCCTGATGACACACAGATGTGTAAAAGATCTTGAGCTGAAGATTTCCATCCCCTGTGGCTTGTCTTGCACTGGAACATTTATTGATTTTTTTTCTTATAAGATTTTGCTTTTAGACATTTAGTTTAGTACTGCACTATAAAAGAAACCATTCCTAAGGTATTTAGGTATCCCTGAAGGGAGACCATTAAGTGTTTGCTTTACATATAACTTAAAATGTTACATTTTATTGTACATATTACCAAAGGGAAAAAAGGTGAGTGGTGCGTTGAGGTATATGTGGAGTCAAAAAACGTTATCTATGGAGGCAAAGAAGGGAATGTATGAAAGTATAGTAGTACCAACACTCTTATATGGGTGTGAAGCTTGGGTGGTAAATGCAGCAGCGAGGAGACAGTTGGAGGCAGTGGAGATGTCCTGTCTAAGGGCAATGTGTGGTGTAAATATTATGCAGAAAATTCGGAGTGTGGAAATTAGGAGGTGTGGAGTTCATAAAAGTATTAGTCAGAGGGCTGAAGAGGGGTTGTTGAGGTGGTTTGGTCATTTAGAGAGAATGGATCAAAGTAGAGTGACATGGAGAGCATTTAAATCAGTAGGAGAAGGAAGACGGGGTAGGGGTCGTCCTCGAAAAGGTTGGAAGGAAGGGGTAAGGGAGGTTTTATGGGCAAGGGGCTTGGACTTCCAGCAGGCGTGCATGAGCGTGTTCGATAGGAGTGAATGGAGATGAATGGTATTTGGGACCTGACGATCTGTTGGAGTGTGAGCAGGGTAATATTTAGTGAAGGGATTCAGGGAAACCAGTTATTTTTATATAGCTGGACTTGAGTCCTGGAAATGGGAAGTATAGTGTTGCCTGCACTCTAAAGGAGGGGTTCGGGATATTGGCAGTTTGGAGGGATATGTTGTGTATCTTTATACGTATATGCTTCTAAACTGTTGTATTCTGAGCACCTCTGCAAAAACAGTGATTATGTGTGAGTGTGGTGAAAGTGTTGAATGATGATGAAAGTATTTTCTTTTTGGGGATTTTCTTTCTTTTTTGGGTCACCCTGCCTCGGTGGGAGACTGCCGACTTGATAAAAAAAAAAATTACCAAAGGGGTAATGGAACATTATACCAGCCTCATATGTTTTTATATCTTGTTAAAATTCTCATATAGTGTTTAATTTATATCTCTAGGGACATCAAGCCTGACAACATTCTTATTGACCGCTGTGGACACATCAAGCTGGCAGACTTTGGTTCAGCTGCAAAGCTTTCATCCAGTGGTGTTGTTCGCAGCAAAATGCCAGTGGGAACGCCTGACTATATTGCCCCAGAAGTTCTCCAGTCGGTTAATGAAACGGCTGGAAATACATCATATGGGGTAAGGAAACTTAATGTATACAATATGTATACGTGTATCACACTGTAAAGTCTGCACGAGAAGTTTACGTTAACTTGCAAAGCAAATTCTGAAACTAAGTCATTGTGCTAGCTATAATATTTTGCATGATCATTTTCACCCCTCATGATAAAAACTTCTCACAATGCAGCAGCACTAAGCTGTTTTCAAAGTTCCGTTGTGAAGATGTAAATACATACGTATATGATCTTTTGTCACCCTGCCTCGGTGGGAGACGACCGACTTGTTGAAAAAAAAAAAAAAATTATCTTTATTAACAACACTTAGCAATTTTTATTTTAACTTTACATGTTATTTGAAAGCCATAGTATTGTTTTCTAGTGACACTGGAAAAATGTGAAATTGATAATGTGTGTGTTACTGTGTAAAGACTTTATAATAAGGTTATTTTTTATAGATTGAATGTGATATGTGGTCACTGGGAATAATGGCATTTGAAATGTGCTATGGACGAATGCCATTTAAGGGCGACAAACTTGGCTCTACCTACAGCAACATCATGAACCATAAAGTAAGTTAATGGTTAGAAAGCTGGCTCATTTTCTACTGTACATTAATTATTGTTGTTGATCTTATTATTTTATTATTGACATATCAGTGCTGTATATTATTTTATTCTTATTTTTAGTAATCTATGTGGGAGACAGCCAGCGTGTTAAAAGAAAAATGATTTTATACTTTTAATGTATTATTGATGTACCACTATATATTTTTAACTGGCAGTTTCATACCCGTCCAGCAGGACTCCAGGAAGAAAGTACCTTTTATATTATTTGATCCATGACTGTCTTTCTGCATGTGGTGCAGTGTTGACCCACTGAAATGCAACATTGAACCCTTCTGGAAAAGCAACTAAAGAGCAAGTGATGGTGAAGGTGTTTTCTTTGGGTCTTCCTGTTCACCTTGTTGTAAAAATCTTGAATCAAAATGACTAGAATGGTTAAAATAAAAAAGTACAACATTGGGTTAAAACTAAAATATGACAGTGCTTGATCATGTCATTGAGTTGAAAGTTAAGAGCAGGACTGAGAGTAAACTCAGAGGTGCTAAAAAGGTAATTACAGATAGCAGTAATAACTGGTTAATTCCCTGCACTATTTTCATAGAAGGACGTACAGGCTGGGTTGTAGGAGTGACCACTAAAATTCTTTTATTACTAAATGTAAAAAGAAAAGCTTGTTTCTTCTTTTTTGGGTCACCCTGCCTCATTGGGAGACAGCTAATGTGTTAAAAAATTAAAATTAAGATTTTTTTTAACTTCTTCTTTCAACAAACCTGGCCGTATCCCACCGAGGCAGGGCGACCCAAAAAGAAAAACAAAAGTCTCTCTTTTTAAATTTAGTAATTTATACAGGAGAAGAGGTTACTAGCCCTTTGCTCCTGACATTTTAGTCGCCTCTTACAACACGCATGGCTTACGGAGGAAGAATTCTGTTCCACTTCCCCATGGAGATAAGAGGAAATAAACAAGAACAAGAACCAGTAAGAAAATAGAAGAAAACCCAGAGGGGTGTGTATACATATGCTTGTACATGTATGTGTGGTGTGACCTAAATGTAAGTAGAAGTAGCAAGATGTACCTGAAACCTTGCATGTTCATGAGACAGAAAAATGGGCACCAGCAATCCTACCATCGTGTAAAACAATTGCAGGCTTTCATTTTACACTCACATGGCAGGACGGTAGTACCTCCCTGGGTGGTGCTGTCTACCAACCTACTACCTAATTTCTTTTAACCCTTTCAGGGTCCAAGGCCCAAATCTGGAGTCACGCACCAGTGTCCAAGAATTTTCAAAAAAAAAATTTGTTATTTTTTCTTATGAAATCGTAGAGAATCTTTTTGTGAAGGTAATAAAACAAAAAGTACGAAATTTGGTGGAAAAGTGACGAAATTATGCTCTCGCGAATTTTGATGTGTCAGCGATATTTACGAATCGGCGATTTTGCCGACTTTGACTCCCATTTTAGGCCAATTACATTATTCCAATCAACCAAATTCTTAGCTATTTCACTAGTATTACTTCTGTTCTATCGATTGAGCACAAGAAATCGCCAAGTCAACTGTTTCAACTACAAAATAAAGTGATCGGAAATTGTTAATTTGGCCAATTTAACACAAAGTTCAAAATATTCCAATTTCAAAATAGGGTCCAGAATGAACAATGTAGGCATTCCTGGCACTAAACTAACATTTCCTCTGTTCATTAGTTATGTTTTGAGGCTTTACAAATAAATTCCATTTTGATTTTTTATTCACATAATGAATTTTTATTCACACCAAAAAATAGAAGATTTACTCTTATGCAATACTGTAATAATTGTATAAATATCATCACCATATTTGTGAATGTATATTAGACCCACCAGCTGACGTGTATTAGACGTGTGAGGTCGTTTGTTTACTCTTGAATATCGGCAAAAATTTAACATTTCCGCTACTTTGAGCTCAGTTTCAAGCCATTTCCAATGCTAAAACCAATCAAAATCATCTCTATTTCTGTAATATGTCTTCCATTCTATCAAATGAGACCAAGAAATCGCAAATACAACTATAAAAAAACATACGAAAAAACACTGCAAAGTTGCTGTTTTAATCGAAAAATCATGATTTCACTTTTTTTCTCTCATTATACACAGTGTGCTGCAGGATCTGTTTTATGTGGTGCACACATACCACATAGATGTATTCTCTCATATCTAGGCCCAAATGTACCACTCACAGTTTATCAGAGTGAGCTGAGCTCATGGCGTAGATCTATGGTTTGGACCCTGAACGTAAAGCCGTAGATCTACGGGACGGACCCTGAAATGGTTAACATGTGCAAAAATGGTGAGAAGGTAGTTTTGAGGGAGAAGATTGAGAAGGGAGGGAATAGAGAGGGATAGGAGAGAGGGAGATGATAGAAGGGAGGAGAGAATCTGTTTTGTATATAAATTATGAAAATGATAGTGGGAATATAATTCTGATTAGATAATAGCTTTGACCATTACTTGAATATTTCTCTGCTATAGGAAGCACTTCAGTTTGATAGTGATATCGAGAGCCCAGTGAGTGAGCCATTTAAAGACTTGATTCATGGCTTACTGGAGGATGCCAACCGACGCCTCAACCATTCCGCTCTCCTCCAGCACAAATTCTTTTTCCATATTAACTGGAATGATCTCAGAAATTGTAAGTTTTGCTTATTGTTATCACCTGCTTTTTTGAAAACTAAAATTTTACTTTTCCAGAAAATCTGCATTTTATTGGTGTTTAAGTCAATTATATTTAGTTATGGTGTATGTAAATACATGTAACTGTATAACCTTAGTGAAGATGTTTTGTCCTTGTGAATAATGGTAAGAATTGATTATAGATTATGTTGGCAATATTTTGACCAGTGTGAACAATTTGCCATATGGCAGCATTGGCAGAGATACAGTGTGACCTGAAAGTCCTTTTAAGATTTCAAAAAATTATTACGACAACATGGTAAAAGATATGAAAATTTATGCTTCCCTGGTAATATATTTTCAGAGTACAGTAATTGGTTTATGAATTATTGGGTGTTCCAGATACCAGTAGCTGACAATAAAATACTCTGCTACAATAAACAATTGCATCAGAAAAATCACATCAGACATGAAGGCCAGTATGTATGTGGAATGAACTGGAGTATTGATTAGGTGTATTATGGTTCACTAGAGGTGCACATGTTGAGGTTACATACATTGGACAGACAAAAACTTTTATTTCTGCTATCATGTACAGAACTGTTTTTTCATGTCTTTTCATTATGTTGTAAAAAGCTATACATAGGAAAAGGATTTTATGTATACCCTGTATATTTGACAAATATCATCATAACTATACTTTTGTTTATTTCACATAATATTTTGCGAAGCATCCCCAGTGATATCAGAGTGAAGATAGTTTGTACAATAAATAGACTATCTATAAATAAAGATCAGTTAGTTCTATTACGTTGGAAGCGAGGAAATACTATACAGTAGACCCCCGCTTAACGATCACTTCCCAATGCGACCAATTATGTAAGTGTGTTTGTATGTGTATGTTTGGGGGTCTGAAATGGACTAATCTACTTCACAATATTCCTTATGGGAACAAATTCGGTCAGTACTGGCACCTGAACATACTTCTGGAATGAAAAAATATCGTTAACCTGGGGTCCACTGTATAGAGCTAAAGCTATTGTAGTGGTCATGACTTGCATTGCAGATGCTTATTATATTTGACATTTGTGGTATAGGTTACTGATGTAAGGCAGTGTTGACCTCTGAGGAGATAAATGTAGGTACAAGTATGTACATGAAAATTGTTTTTGTGAATAAGAATTGTGATTCTGAGTAGCACTGATTCTTTCTCCTAGGAACTCCTTATCATTAATCCTTCATAAATATAGTATGTTACTTTATGCCATTTATGAGTGTCTTGCTGTGTTGAGCCTAAGAGACCTTTTAAATGGGTCACTTTAGTTGGAATTTATACAAAACTTGGAATAAGAGACAAACCAATACTTCTTGATCCCTATTTAACAGTTAATTAATTTATATCTTTCCTCCTGTGCAGCTCCTCCACCATTTGTTCCTGTTGTCAATGGAGTGGATGACACTAGTAACTTTGAGGAATTTGAAAATGAGAAAAGACTCCCTAGTGTAGACGCCTTTCTTGTGCGCCAAGGATTTACTGGAAAGAATCTCCCATTTATTGGCTTCACTTATAATAGAAAACAACAAAATGCAGAAAGGTAAATATTAACTGTGTATATGTATTCTCCTATTTGTACAGTACTCACCTCGTGTGGTTGCAAAAGTTGATTCTCAGCTCCTGGCCCTGTATTTTAACTTTCCACTCTTCAGATTTCTTAGTTAAATGTTTTATTTTTTTATTAACACACTGGCCAATTCCCACCAAGGCAGGGTGGCCCGAAAAAGAAAAACTTTCACCATCATTCACTCCATCACTGTCTTGCCAGAAGGGTGCTTTACACTACAGTTTTTAAACTGCAACATTAACACCCCTCCTTCAGAGTGCAGTCACTGTACATGTACTTCCTATCTCCAGGACTCAAGTCCGGCCTGCCGGTTTCCCTGAATCCCTTCATAAATGTTATTTTGCTCACACTCCAATAGCACGTCAAGTATTAAAAACCATTTGTCTCCATTTGCTCCTATCAAACACGCTCAAGCATGCCTGCTGGAAGTCCAAGCCCCTCGCACACAAAACCTCCTTTACCCCCTCCCTCCAACCTTTCCTAGGCCGACCCCTACCCCGCCTTCCTTCCACTACAGACTGATACACTCTTGAAGTCATTCTGTTTCACTCCATTCTCTCTACATGTTCGAACCACCTCAACAACCCTTCCTCAGCCCTCTGGACAACAGTTTTGTTAATCCCGCACCTCCTCCTAACTTCCAAACTACGAATTCTCTGCATTATATTCACACCACACATTGCCCTCAGACATGACATCTCCACTGCCTCCAGCCTTCTCCTCGCTGCAACATTCATCACCCATGCTTCACAGTTCTTATCTAATGTTTCAATACACATATAACCATTAGTTAAATGTACCAGCAGTATACCTGGAGAGGGTCCCGGGGGTCAACACCCCTGTGGCCTGGTCTGTGACCAGGCCTCATGGTGGATCAGGGTTGAGGCAATGAATAGTCTACATGTCTTCTGCTTCATCTGATAATATATAGTACAGGTAAAATTTGTTACAAAATCATTAACCCCAGGTAGTATTGGTGGTGGTACAGGAGCAGCCCCACTTATACAGCAGGTTAGGTTCTGGGCTAATGCTGTAAAGTGAAGCAGCATTTTTTTTTTTTAATGCACATAAAAGTTTGGAAGGACGTCTAAACTGTTGTATCTGAGCGCCTCTGCAAAGACAGTGATTATGTATGAGTGATGGTGAAGCATTGAATGATGATGAAAGTTTTTCCTTTGTTTTTGGGTTTTTCTTTTTGGGTCACCCTGCCTCAGTGGGAAACGACCAATGTCTTAAAAAAAATGAAAGCCTTATAAAATGTTTACACTATCATATATTAAGTGAACAATAGAGCTAGGCCTAAAAAATTCTTATACAGTACACACATTACTTACCTTAAAATATTTTCATCCTTAGCTTATACAGTGGACCCCCTCATAACGATTACCTCCGAATGTGACCAATTATGTAAGTGTATTTATGTAAGTGCGTTTGTACGTGTATGTTTGGGGGTCTGAAATGGATTAATCTCTTCACAATATTTCTTATGGGAACAAATTCGGTCGGTACTGGCACCTGAACATACTTCTGGAGTGAAAAAATATCGTTAACCGGGGGTCCACTGTACTGTGTGGTGAATATACTTATTTATTGTAGGAAGTCTGAATAAGTGAATAATGGGTATTAATGAAAACTGCTGCATTAGCAGAACATTGTAAAGCTGGGCCCTTCTGTATTTATGTCAGCAGAGTGTATATTCCCTCAAAGGAAACTAGACATGCAATTACTCTTGAATGTTGACCTGTTGCTCAATAGTTAAATGCTTGGCTTGCAAGTGAAGGAACCTGGGATTGATTCTCAGGCAGGGAGAGATGTATAGGCAGGTCTCCTTTCACCTTTTTCCTCCGTTCACTTGTTCAAGAATTTGACACTATTAGTACCTAGCTTAGTACCAAGTTAAAAATCTTGCCTGAGTCACATCAGACATTACAAGCAACCAATATGAGAAATTTTGTACCAGATGTCAAGATGTTGTATTCTGAGCACCTCTGAAAAAATGGTGATTATGTATGAGTGAGGTGAAAGTGTTGAATGATGATGAAAGTATTTTCATTTTGATGATATTCTTTCTTTTTGGGTCACCCTGCCTCAGTGGGAGACAGCTGACTTGTTAAAAAAAAAAAAAAGTCAAGATTGAAAAAAAGTTAGATTCCTTCAACTCTAGATTTATATTCTTGTTTGACAGTTGTATTTGTCACTTGCTCGCTGAAAAATTAATTGCATGCAGTATTTTTTAGATCCATGTATACAGCCGGACTTGAGTTCGTGAGGTGGGAGGTACAGTGCCTGCGCTCTGAAGAAGGGGTGTTGATATGTTGGAGTTTAATTGTAGTGTAGATGCACCTGTGGCAAGACTCTGATGGAGTGAATGATGATGAAAGTGTTTCTTCTTTTTTTGGGTCAGCCTGCCTCAGTGGAAAACGGCTGATTTTTTTTTTTTTTTTTTTTTTCCAACAAGTTGGCCATCTCCCACCGAGGCAGGGTGACCCAAAGAGAAAGAAAATCCCCGAAAAGAAAATGCTTTCATCATCATTCAACACTTTCACCTCACTCACACATAATCACGCTTATTTTTTTTTTTTTTTATTATCACACCGGCCGATTCCCACCAAGGCAGGGTGGCCCGAAAAAGAAAAACTTTCACCATCATTCACTCCATCACTGTCTTGCCAGAAGGGTGCTTTACACTACAGTTTTTAAACTGCAACATTAACACCCCTCCTTCAGAGTGCAGGCACTGTACTTCCCATCTCCAGGACTCAAGTCCGGCCTGCCGGTTTCCCTGAATCCCTTCATAAATGTTACTTTGCTCACACTCCAACAGCACGTCAAGTATTAAAAACCATTTGTCTCCATTCACTCCTATCAAACACGCTCACGCATGCCTGCTGGAAGTCCAAGCCCCTCGCACACAAAACCTCCTTTACCCTCTCCCTCCAACCCTTCCTAGGCCGACCCCTACCCCGCCTTCCTTCCACTACAGACTGATACACTCTTGAAGTCATTCTGTTTCGCTCCATTCTCTCTACATGTCCGAACCACCTCAACAACCCTTCCTCAGCCCTCTGGACAACAGTTTTGGTAATCCCGCACCTCCTCCTAACTTCCAAACTATGAATTCTCTGCATTATATTCACACCACACATTGCCCTCAGACATGACATCTCCACTGCCTCCAGCCTTCTCCTCGCTGCAACATTCATCACCCACGCTTCACACCCATATAAGAGCGTTGGTAAAACTATACTCTCATACATTCCCCTCTTTGCCTCCAAGGACAAAGTTCTTTGTCTCCACAGACTCCTAAGTGCACCACTCACTCTTTTTCCCTCATCAATTCTATGATTCACCTCATCTTTCATAGACCCATCCGCTGACACGTCCACTCCCAAATATCTGAATACGTTCACCTCCTCCATACTCTCTCCCTCCAATCTGATATTCAATCTTTCATCACCTAATCTTTTTGTTATCCTCATAACCTTACTCTTTCCTGTATTCACCTTTAATTTTCTTCTTTTGCACACCCTACCAAATTCATCCACCAATCTCTGCAACTTCTCTTCAGAATCTCCCAAGAGCACAGTGTCATCGGCAAAGAGCAGCTGTGACAACTCCCACTTTGTGTGTGATTCTTTATCTTTTAACTCCACGCCTCTTGCCAAGACCCTCGCATTTACTTCTCTTACAACCCCATCTATAAATATATTAAACAACCACGGTGACATCACACATCCTTGTCTAAGGCCTACTTTTACTGGGAAAAAATTTCCCTCTTTCCTACATACTCTAACTTGAGCCTCACTATCCTCGTAAAAACTCTTCACTGCTTTCAGTAACCTACCTCCTACACCATACACTTGCAACATCTGCCACATTGCCCCCCTATCCACCCTGTCATACGCCTTTTCCAAATCCATAAATGCCACAAAGACCTCTTTAGCCTTATCTAAATACTGTTCACTTATATGTTTCACTGTAAACACCTGGTCCACACACCCCCTACCTTTCCTAAAGCCTCCTTGTTCATCTGCTATCCTATTCTCCGTCTTACTCTTAATTCTTTCAATTATAACTCTACCATACACTTTACCAGGTACACTCAACAGACTTATCCCCCTATAATTTTTGCACTCTCTTTTATCCCCTTTGCCTTTATACAAAGGAACTATGCATGCTCTCTGCCAATCCCTAGGTACCTTACCCTCTTCCATACATTTATTAAATAATTGCACCAACCACTCCAAAACTATATCCCCACCTGCTTTTAACATTTCTATCTTTATCCCATCAATCCCGGCTGCCTTACCCCCTTTCATTTTACCTACTGCCTCACGAACTTCCCCCACACTCACAACTGGCTCTTCCTCACTCCTACAAGATGTTATTCCTCCTTGCCCTATACACGAAATCACAGCTTCCCTATCTTCATCAACATTTAACAATTCCTCAAAATATTCCTTCCATCTTCCCAATACCTCTACCTCTCCATTTAATAACTCTCCTCTCCTATTTTTAACTGACAAATCCATTTGTTCTCTAGGCTTTCTTAACTTGTTAATCTCACTCCAAAACTTTTTCTTATGTTTTAATAAAATAAAAACATAGATTATGCTGTATTATAATTACTAATTTGCAGGTTTTATTCAGAAACATAGCAGTGCTCATTGTGTCCTTGCTTTACAGGGAAAGACTGAATTTCATGAGTAGAGTTGACATTTATTTTTTTTTTATTTTAAGAAATAATTATAAAAAGACACCATACTCATGTTTTCTTGATATTTAAGGAAATATTCCCATTGCATATATTTAATACGCTACACATACATGTACAAGCATTTATATACACACCCCTCTGGGTTTTCTTCTATTTTCTTACTAGTTCTTGTTCTTGTTTATTTCCTGTTACCTCCATGGGGAAGTGGAACAGAATTCTTCCTCCGTAAGCTATGCGTGTTGTAAGAGGCGACTAAAATGCCAGGAGCAAGGGGCTAGTAACCCCTTTTGTATATATTACTAAATGTAAAAGGAGAAACTTTTGTTTTTCCTTTTGGGCCACCCCGCCTCAGTGGGATACGGCCGGTGTGTTGAAAGAAAGATCTCAATATCCAATTAATTAGCATTATTTTTTATAGATCACCTCGAGATACTACAGCATTTAACATCTCGATACTGGATGAATCGATAAGAGAACCATCCTATCTTGAAGCACAGCTTAAAGCCCAGAAGAAGGAGAATCACGAACTTAAATTAAAGGTGAATAATGCATTACTTGTCCATTATCCAGATTGATTGTTCACTCACTGTTTCTTCCTGATCAGGTGTTTGCATAAATTGTGGCACTCTTTGTTGACAGCTCTCTGAGTTTAACAGTTCTTATCTAATGTTTCAATACACATATAACCATTAAGTAGTTAATGGTCCAAGTTAAACCAAAATGTTGTTGTAAGTTTCTCTCTTTTATGCACAGGTTGTTTGTGTATTGTTCCAGTCACAGTACAGGTTCTCCTCACTTTGTGATGTACAGTGGAACCTCAAATATCGAACTTTCTTCGGTCCAGAAGGCTGTTCGAGTGCCTTTACCGAATGAATTTATTCCCATCAGGAATAATGTAAATTAGATTAGTCCATTTCAGACCCTCAAAAATACACTTATAAAAGCACTTACAAAAATACACTTACATAATTGGTCATGTTGGGAGCAGTTCGATTTTTGAGGTTCCACTGTACTTGTTTACCGATGACTCGGACTTAAATTATATTAGAGCTGATTTCCTCTATTCTGTTTATTACAATATACAGTACACTACTACAGTGGACCCCCGCTTAACGATCACCTCCAAATGCGACCAATTATGTAAGTGTATTTATGTAAGTGCGTTTGTACGTGTATGTTTGGGGGTCTGAAATGGACTAATCTACTTCACAATATTCCTTATGGGAAAAAATTCGGTCAGTACTGGCACCTGAACATACTACTGGAATGAAAAAAGTTCGTTAACCGGGGGTCCACTGTATATAAACATTTAAAAATACGTATACTAAAAATGTTGTAAATAGTGCAAAGGTGACATTAAAACAATATCAGAGATGATTGACACAAACCTGCTACCATTATAGTATGCTCCTCACTTAACAACGAATTAGTTTACCAATGTGATCTTAGGAATGGAACTCCATTGTTAAGTGAGGAGAGGCTGTATTGTGCTTTTTTATTCTCTCTTCGTTTTTTGTTCCATTGATGTACTCTACTGCTTGTATTGGCTCATACCTACTTTTCTCATACAACTTGACTACTTTATGCAACCAGGTTTTTGTTTCCTTGGATCAAGCCTGTTTACCTTCCATGTCAAAGGTGCAATATGACCCTTTGGTTTAGCACTCCCCATTTTGTTTGCATGGACAGTGTGTACAAGATAGTAGACCACATTACCTGACATCTGAGCAGCAAAATAAAAATTGAGTGGGAGATTGTCTTTAGGTTGCTAAAACTCGGGTGGAACAGTATAATGGTTGCTTACGATGTGTTTGTCTGTTCTTGACACGATTGTTTGAGGTATTCATATGTAAAAAGGTTTGAAATTCAGTACTTGCAGTAGTTATTTATTTTTCTAAATTTAGTTTATGAAGCATACTTACAGTGCCTGCACTCTAAAGGAGGGGTATGGGATATTTTTTGTTTGGAGGGGCATCTGAACTGTCGTATCTGAACCCCTCTGGCAGGAGAGTGATAGTGTGAATGTTAGTGAAAGTGTTTTTTTTGGGGGGGAGGGGGGTGTCACCCTACCTTGGTAGGAGACAGGCCAGCATGTTAAAAAAAAAAAAAATTTGATGATCATGTTTACTTTCTCATTACATATCTTCACATTGTATTTTATATTTTTAGCTTGAAAGTATGAAGGAGAGTGAAGTAGGCCTTCTGATAAAAGGTAAAGACATGAAGCTGAAGGAAGCAGAGTGTCGGGTGGAATACCTGGACAAGGAGAGGCAGCGCTTGGAAGAAGAAAGTGTCAAGGAGAAGAAAGTTGCTGAAGTTAGTATTTTTCTTCTGTAACTGCAATACATTTTTGATGTAAAAATGCTAGAAGTATAAATGCAGAACTCCATGGGGAAGTGGACGTGAATTTTTCTTCCGTTAGCTGTGCATGTCGTAAGAGGTGCTACAGTGCCAGGAGCAAGGGGCTAGTAACCCTTTCTGTATAAATTACTAAATGTAAAAACGAACAACTTTCATTTCTTTTTTTGGGTCACTGCCTTAGTGAGAGACAGCTGGTGTGTTAAAAATACAGAAATGCTACATTTTTAACTCATTCGCTATTTCTCATAAAGACAGAGTGACCCAAAAGACGGAAACATTTACCAACACTCATTCACTTGCTATTTTTCTGGAATTGCATTGACATCACAAATTCAAATGAGCCTCTAATGCACAACATATCTCTCACCTTCAGAATTTAAGGTCATTGATATAGCTTTCCTGAATTTCTACATACATGTTACCTTGCCAAAAAACCCACTTACCCCACTCGCTGCACTCTAACATGTTGACATATGCTAATACATACCAAGGCATGGCTGAATGACTCAGTCCAATAAAAGATTGTACAAGTTTGTGCATATTGTGACAAAATATAAATTTAAGCTTTTGAAAAAAAAAAATCCAGGAAAATTTGTTGTATCTATGCAGAAAAGGATAGAGAATGTAGAAATAAATGTAAGTCATTAAGTAAGACACATGTGCAACAGTTAGTTATCTTTATTCAGAAATGTTTCTTTTACACAGTAGGCTTCTTCAGTCATATACAGAGGTGACAGTAGAAACATTAGAGATGTAAAGAGAATGTAATCAGTCCATCACCCTTGAAGACGTTTTGAGGTTGTCAGTCCATCAGCTTGGCTGAGGGTGATGGAATGATTACATTGTCTTTACATCTCTGCTGCTTCTGCTGCCACTTCTGTATTTGACTAAAGAGGCCTACTGCATAGGCAAAACATTTCAAAATAAAGCTACGTAACTGTTGGATATATCTTGATTGTGAACTTGATGGTATTGTTTATCATTATCATGTTCAAAATACAAGTTAACTTTTCAACATGGGATTTTTAAGTGAACATTTTTCTCCTATTCTAGGCTTACAGAAGAGACTTAGCACTGGAGAGGGCAGATCGGGCCCAAACAGAAAGCCAAACTATTGATTTAGTAAGGAGTTTGAAAACCCAGTGGAAAATGGCTGAATCAAAAAAAGTTGAAGCTCTGGAGAGTAGAATCACTGTGAGTATTCTTGTATGAGGACAGGAGAAGGTAGTGTGAGGAGAGGAATGGTTATGAGTTGGTAATGCCAGTGAAGTAACTATTTCTGATGCACTGCACTGCTGTACAAGCTTGTTCACACCCAGATTAATCCTTTCAAGGGAGGTGTCTTGATGCTGATGAAAGTCTTTTGATCTAAGGGAGTGGAGTTATGTTTCCACTCATTTGACCAAACCTGATTACCTTGGCTTATGATAGTTTTAACAATTTACTGATTTGTTGTAGGTATATGAAGAAGAGATTGCCTACCGACAGTCCCAGAACCAGGAGCTTAGCAAAGCACTCCTAGAGAAAGACAAGGCTCTGAGAGTTGCTCTAACTGAGAATGCAAAGCTGAAGAAACAGCTGCAAGTAAAGGTAAGTACTAATATTATCTTTGTAGATAAATTAGACACAAGTGCAACACTTGGGTATCTGTGGAATGTTTTGCCACACATTGTCTTCATCATTGCCACTGTGTGGCAAAATGTTTCCACAGTAAAGATACCCAAGTGTTGCACATGTTTATAATTTATCAACTTGTCAGTTCTCTGAACCATTTGTCTACATATCTGTAGTTACAGGATTTGAATCCTGGAGGTGGGAAGTACAGTGCTTGCACTCTGTAGAAGGGGTAGGGATATTTGCAGTTTTGATCTGTAGTATTGGTGCTCCTCTGGCAAGACAGTGGGTGATAGTAAAAGTGTTTCTTTTTTTGGTCGCCCTACCTCGGAGGGAAACGGCTGTTTTTTTTTTTTTTAAATAAAAAGGGTTACAGGATCAGTGCTATTGTTTTGAAGTCCAGTTTTTATTGTTTAGCTTGTCAGATTATAATTTTAGGTCTCAGTTGGTAAGTTTACCTCTTCATGGATCCTGTTCCAGTAGCCTCACTATTTGTCAGGCACCACAGCTAAGTGGAGCTACATTGCATATGATTGGAGAAGTTGTTTCTTCCATATGCAGTACTGTAATGTCCTTTTTAAAATACTTTTCTTGGGGAAACACGTTACTGGAAAGACAATTTTTTCATTTTCTCTGTGATTGGTTAATACTGTACCTACTTAATGAATTTTATTTTTAATGCTAGACTGGTTTGTTTTGATTGCCTGTGGAAGTACTAATTTTAAACTCCAGTTATTTTCACCAAGGTGGCCAAGCACTATGGTAAGAATATATTAGGTACCTCTTCCCTATTGATGTTCACTAATATTTTTTTTTACATATTGTGATCTATAATGATGCCTGGTGGCCTGCTCTGTTTTCTCCATATTACCCTTTTATTTTTTCTCCTTTTTCTATCATTACCCTTTTATTTTTATCCTTTCTATTTTCTATGCATCCACTGTTTTCCATGTACAAGTGAACTGTGACAGTCCTCTCCACACTTTCCAGCTTCTCAGTGTAAACAAGTTTTTGTTTCACATGTATTCTTGCTGTATTTTAATATATTTTATTCTTTTTGTTTATACATAATGAGTGGTTTGATGCAGTTTTTATTACCATGGTTTGTGATACCGTATATTTACCTTTGAACCTTGGTATTGAATCAGCTGCCACTCCGCCATATGCCAGATCATTCCACTTTACTATTGAGGCATGGAAAAGGTGTTGTATGATGTCCCTGTGGCTCAGTTGAGTGTGTGCTTCCACCTATACATACAAATTCTAATTCATTAAAGAATTTGTGTACATTGAGTCTGTGACATTGTCATATTTCTAATGATATTTGTATTTGTGTTTTCTCTCTGTGGGGAAGTGGAGAAGAATCACTTCTCTGTAAGCTGTGTGTTGTAAGAGGCAACTAAAATGCCAGGAGCAAGGGACTAGTAACCCCTTCTGTATACATTGCTAAATGTTAAAAGAAGAAAAACTGTTTCTTTTCTTTCAGGCCACCCTGCCTTGGTGGGAGGCAACCAGTGTGTTCAAAAAATTATTTTGCTTAATTTTGACTATTGTTTCTTGCTGCTTTTGGTTATCCTATTTGTCAAATTGTGTTGAACATATGCTAGTTGGTAACAACTAAATGCCTTTCAGTGATTATGTTTCCCAGTTCTTGAAGAGGAATTCTAATTGATTAAATACTAAATGTATTTAATTCTTAGAAGTCTAGTGGGTCTATTTAGAATTTTTAATAAATTACTCTTAATATAGTTATATTTTTCTATATCTGCTTCACTTCCTCCATGCTCTTCTCTCAAAATTGCTGTAATACAAAATTTTTAGCATCATTTGCTTCTTTAGGTCTGTGCATTATTTCCTGTTTCTGGTTTGAAAAGGTTCTGTACATCTTTTTGATAGTTTGTTTTAATTTGTCACCAAATAGGAGAAGCAAGAATCTACTAAAGAGAAAGAAAAAGTTGTGCTTGAGTGTCTTGGAGATTGTTCGGCAGCTGTAGAAGCCAAGATGATGTTAGATGAGGTAATGTTAAAACTGGAGACTGAAAAGAAAAAGAATTCAAGTACTAGTGTTCGGTTAGAGGAAGTAACAATGGAGATGCACAGGTTAGAGAAGGAGCTTGGGGAGAAGACTCATGTTGAAAAAGAGAGAAGAATTGTGGAAGAACAATTACAGGAGTTACAGACCAAGTTCAGTACAGTAGAAGAGAAACTGACAGAATCACAGAAACATCTACAGACTAATAAAGAAATGGTAAGTAACTGTTTATATATTTTATTATAGGGGAGGGGTGGGGATATTTTGCAGTTTGCAAGAGCATCTGAACTGTAGTATCTGTGCCTATGGCAAGACAGTGATAGTGAATGATGGTGAAAGTGATTCTTTTTCGGGTTACCCTGCTTTGGTGGGCGATGGCCAGTGTGTTAAAAAATACATTTATAAATGTTGTATATTTTATTTTACCTCAGTGACCATCTCTTGCCAAGACATGGTAAGCCAGACTTGAGTCCTGAAGGTGGGAAGGGTAGTACCTGTACACTGAAGGAAGGGTGGGCATGTTGCAGTCAGAAAGCCATCAGAATTGTGATGTTGGTACAATTCTGTCAAGACAGCAGTTGAATGAATGATGGTGAATGTGTTGACCATTTTGGGTTACCCTGCCTTGTTGATTGATGGCTGGTGAGATAAAAAAAATTTAATTGTGCTTGGGAAGAATGTAAAAGTGTATTCAATGAAGCTACAATAGCTAATAGATAATTTTTTTCTACTTTCAGGACCGACTTGAGAAAAAGAAGAGTATCAAAAATCTTGAGGAGCAATTAGCCAGAGAGAGAAGTGAATGTACTCGGCTCTGGAACCAGCTACAGGTGTTGTAACATTTATTTGGTGCTGACAACTTTAAACTAATCAACAGTAAACTGAGCTACAGTTGTCTCTACTCACCAAGAACAGTTCTTGTTCTTCAGAACTGATTAACTTGATTGCAAATTAGTTTCTATATAGACCCAGGCTTGTGACATTTTCTTGGAAGATTTCATTAATTTTCTTGCACTGTTATTTCCCTTGGACTCTGTGTTCCTACTGTCACAAGTTCTTATATATTCATGGTTTCCTGAAAAGGAAAAATATATAAACCATTAGTGCAGCAAAATAGATCTATGTAACTTCTTTATAGATAGCCTGAAGAGTACAATATATCTACATATTTGCCATCTTTGCATATCATAAGAGACGACTAAAATGTCGTGATCAAGGGGCTTACTAGTAACCCCCTTTGTATATATTATTAAATGTAAACAGAAGAAAAACTTAATAAGTTTTTTTTTTTGTTTTGTTTTTTGAGTCGCCCTTCCTCGGTAGATGACTGGTACGGTTAACCCTTAAATGGTCCAAACGTATATACGTTTTTTCAACATCTGAAAGCATGTAAAAAAATGTAGATTTTTTTTTTTTGTTTTACATGTGAAAACATGTAAAAAAACTTTTATCTACATTTTTTTTTTTTGTTATATTTGAAAATATGTAAAAAAAAGTAGATCTACTTTTGTAGCTACGGATTTGAACGTCGATCTGTTTGGACCGTTTAAGGGTTAGAAAGAAAAAAAATTTGCCCTCTTGGAGAGTTTGTTTTTAAGCACAGTGTTGGGATTTATACCATGCATACATCAGTGTTCACAAAAATGGGAACTATGTGTTAGATACTTAGCACTTCACATTTTTTACCATTCTTAACCTTCACTTGCCTGCCTGTTAATTCACAGTATCCCTTTGAAATAAATTAACTGAGAGATTTCCATTTTAAGTTTGTTTATATCTATGAATATTTTATTTTTCGAGGAAAGAAAAAACTTGTACTGTATGTACTTAAAGGGGAATAATCAGTGTGGAGTAAATTAGTGAGTGGAGTAAATGCAGTGGATGCCTTTTAATAATGACAATATTTTGCCCAGTGATTATGTATGAGCGAGGTGAAAGTGTTGAATGATGATGAAAGTATTTTTGTTTTGGGGATTTTCTTTCTTTTTGGGTCACTCTGCCCAGGTGGGAGACAGCCGACTTGTTAAAAAAAATAAAACGACTTTTTTGCCCAGATAGTGAGAGTTAACTGTGTGGGTGAAAATTTTGTGGTTAATTTAAGTATCCACTTTGCCTGTCATTTATTCCACCTTATTAGTATTTACATACATAGTTCCATTTTTTTTTTTTTAACACACCTAACATCTCCCACTGATGTTGGGCGATCTGAATCCTCTGCTGAGATGTTATGTTTCTGTTTCCTATAGGAAATTACAGGACAACTGAATGAATCAGTGGCAAGTTTAGAGAGTATAAACTCTACTTACAGTCTAAAAGAGGAGGAACAAGAAACAAAAATCAAGGAACTTGAGCAGGAGCTGAAGAATGTAGCATCAGACAGAGTTAATCTCAAGAGTCAACTACTGCAGGTTACAGTCAGAGAAGGTAAGTTCATTCTTTGTTTTTGTAATGAGTAGCAATATCTGTATGTGTCTGGAAAGACAAATGGATGAGTGATGGTGAATGTGTTTTCCTTCTTTGGGTTGCCCTGCCTGAATTATGAAAAGGCAGTATGTTAAAATCTCTCCCTCAGCACATCAACTGTTTCCCACTGAGGCAGAGTAATCCAAAAAAAGAAAGACACACTTTCACCATCATTCAACATTCTCGCCATAATTCACACATAATCACTGTCTTTGCAGAGTTTCCCAGATATAAGAGTTTAGATGTCATTCCAAACAACCAACATCCCAACCCCCTTCTTCAAAGTGTAGGCATTTTACTTCCCACCTCCAGGACTCAAGTCTGGTTAACCGATTTCCCTGAATCCCTTCACAAAATATTACCCTGCTTGCACTCCAACAGCTCGTCAGGGCCCAAAATCCATTCATCTCCTTTCACTCCTATCTAACATGCTCACACATGCCTGCTGCATGTCCAAGATCCTTGCACACACAACCTCTTTTACCCCGTCCCTCCATCCTTTCCTAGGATGACCCCTACCCCTCCTTCCCTCCACTACAGATTTATACACTTTCCAAGTCATCCTATTTTGCTCCATCCTCTCTAAATGACCAAACCACCTCAACAACCCCTCTTCAGCCTTATGAATATACTTTTAGTAATGCCATACCACCTCCTCAATACTATGGATTCTCTGCATAATATTTGCACCACACATTGCCCTTAGACACTATATCTCCACTGCCTTCAGCCTCCTCCTCGCTACAGGATGTACAACCCATGCTTCACACTCATATAAGAGTGTTGGTATCACTATACTCTTATACATTCCCTTCTTGCCTTCATTGGTAATGTTTTTTATCTTCACAGATTACTCAGTACATCTCTCACCTTTTTACCTTCGTTTCTATGGTTAACCTCATCCTTCATAAACCCGTCTGCTGACAAGTCCACTCACAGATATCTGAATACATTCACTTCCTCCACACTCTCCCTCCAGTGTGACATCCATCCAGTCTTTCATTACCTAATTTTTTGTTATTATCGCCTTATTCTTTGGTACATTCACCTTTTAATCTCATATCTCTTGCCAATACCCAAGCATTGCTTTTCTTACAACCCCATCTATAAATATATTGAACATCCATGGTGACATCACACTTCCCTGTCTAAGGCCTACTTTTACTGGGAAATAATCTTCCTCTCTCCTACAAACACTAACCTGAGCCTCACTATCCTCGTAAAAGCTCTTCACTGCTTTCAGTAATCTACTTCCTGTTTCATAAATTTGCAGCATCTTCCACATTTCCCCTCCCCCATCATGCACCTTTTTCAAATTCATAAATGGAACAAAAACCTCTTTACCCTTGTCCAAATACTATTCACCCATGTTTCACTGTAAACACTTGGTCTACACACCCCCTACCCTTCCTAAAGCCTCCTTGTTCATTCTAGATTCTGCTCTGTCTTATTCTTAATTCTTTCAATAATAACTACCATGGTATAAACCTTGGTAATAAATACCGACAAATTGGTTTAGAAAGACACTTAAGCAAACACTATGACATATTTATTAGGAAACGTTTCAGTCCTGGGACCTTGATCACTTCTAACATACAGAGGTAGAAAGACATTATATATATATAGGCGGAGAGTGAGATGTGAGTGACGCACGTGACCTGAGGAATGTCATGTTGGGATGAGGACGGGTAGACGATGAAATCATGTGACTCCTGTGTTGTTGGGTTGGTGGTGCTTAAGTATCATGTATGCCAATGTTTTTGAAATTTTGTAGTTTCCAGTGTTGCGTTCTATAGTGTCGGTGATGGCGATTAGTGAGGCTTCTAGGCACCGTTGGCGTCTGAGGTCTGGTTCTGTGGGAATGAGTTGTGCCTCATTCCAGTTCATCAAATGCCCCGTGGAGTCTCTGTGGAGGACACAGGCGTACCTTACATCGTCTCTGTTAGAGGCATTTTGATGCTCATTCAGGCGGACTGCAAGATCTCTGCCTGTCTTGCCTACATATTTCTTGGGACAGAATCCACAGGGGATAGTGTAGACGCCTGCTGTAGAAGTTAGAGGTGGGGCTGCGTTTCGTAGTGAGGTCTTTGATAGATGATGTGTTTATGGTGGAAACGTTGATGTTACTCATAGCAAGTGCCCGGCGAGTATTCGTGGCAACCTCACCACATGGGAGTGCTACGAACTGCTTAGGGGGCTGTTCCATGGGCGATTTGTTGAGGATAGCTTGTGCCTTGAGTCTGCAATCTCGGATGAAGAAAGATGGGAACTGAAGACGTGTAAAGGCTTGTGTTATGTAAGTGCATTCTTCTTCTAGAAAACAAGGGCTGGAGATGCGAAGAGCTCTCAAGAAGAAGCCAATGAGGACTCCTCTCGTAGTGCGGGTGTCTTGGTGTGAATAAAAGTGTATAGCATCGTCTTTGTTGGTAGGTTTTCTATACAATTTGAAGAGAAGTTTGTCACTGTCAGGAGATCTGCACAGGAGAATGTCGAGGAAAGTAAGTTTGCCATCGTTTTCGAGTTCAAGTGTAAACTTTATTGATGGTTCAACTGCATTGATCTTGTTGAGAAGGGCCTGGATATTAAGACGTCTCGGATAGAAAACCAAATACCTTTCAGTGCTTCTGGGCACCATCAGTCAAGCCCACCTCAAACACTCGGGTGACCTTCTCTCCCGAATTTCCAACCTGAATGTTAAAAACAAAAGCATGGCTTCCTTCAATGTCACAGCCCTCTTTACCAATGTTCCTACTGACGCTACAATCCACATTCTGAGACAGAGGCTTACTGAAAACCACGACCTCCCTTTACCTCTTCTAGATTTCATCAATCTAGTGGAACTTTGTGTTAATTTCAACTTCTTCAAGTATCAGGACAACTGTTACAAACAGTGTTTTGGGATGGCAATGGGCAGCCCGCTCAGTGCTGTGCTTGCCAACCTCTTCATGGAAAACCTAGAGACAGAGAAATTCAGCACCCTCATTCCCAACACCGTTACCTGGCTAAGATACGTTGATGATATACATGTATTGGTTTTCTATGCGAGACATCTTAATATCCAGGCCCTTCTCAACAAGATCAATGCAGTTGAACCATCAATGAAGTTTACACTTGAACTCGAAAACGATGGCAAACTTTCTTTCCTCGACGTTCTCCTGTGCATATCTCCCGACAGTGACAAACTTCTCTTCAAAGTGTATAGAAAACCTACCAACAAGGACGATCTTATACACTTTTATTCACACCAAGACACCCGCACTAAGAGAGGAGTCCTCATTGGCTTCTTCTTGAGAGCTCTTCGCATCTCCAGCCCTTGTTTTCTAGAAGAAGAATGCACTTACATAACACAAGCCTTTACACGTCTTCAGTTCCCATCTTTCTTCATCCGAGATTGCAGACTCAAGGCACAAGCTATCCTCAACAAACCGCCCATGGAACAGCCCCCTAAGCAGTTCATAGTACTCCCATGTGGTGAGGTTGCCACGAATACACGCCGGGCACTTGCTATGAGTAACATCAACGTTCCCACCATAAACACATCATCTATCAAAGACCTCACTACAAAACGGAACCCCACACCTCTAACTTCCACAGCAGGCGTCTACACTATCCCCTGTGGATTCTGTCCCAATAAATATGTAGGCGAGACAGGCAGAGATCTTGCAGTCTGCCTGAATGAGCATCGAAATGCCTCTAACAGAGATGATGTAAGGTACGCCTGTGTCCTCCACAGAGACTCCACAGGGCATTTGATGAACTGGAATGAGGCACAACTCGTTCTCACAGAACCAGACCTCAGACGCCGATGGTGCCTAGAAGCCTCACTAATCGCCGTCACCGACACTATAGAACGCAACACTGGAAACTACAGAATTTCAAAAACATTGGCATACATGATACTTAAGCACCACCAACCCAACAACACAGGAGTCACAGGATTTCATCGTCTACCCGTCCTCATCCCAACATGACATTCCTCAGGTCACGTGCGTCACTCACATCTCACTCTCCGCCTATATATATATAATGTCTTTCTACCTCTGTATGTTAGAAGTGATCAAGGTCCCAGGACTGAAACGTTTTCTAATAAATATGTCATAGTGTTTGCTTAAGTGTCTTTCTAAACCAATAACTACCATACACTTTAAGAGGATCATAGTGTAATGTAAATTTTTAACAGTGTTATTTACTCATTACTCCAGTAGTACACATCACCTCTGTACACTTAATCTTGTGGCTGTCTGAGGACATCCCTTGGAACTTTTTCCTGATATTGGCACCCTGCAGGTTTAAGAATTTTTTTGTGAATGTAAAATTATGAGTATTCTGAAATCTGTACTTCATGCTATAATTCCTTAACAGGAGAACACAAGTCTAAGATTGCCGAGTTGGAGATGCTTCTCTCTAGGCTCGATGAAACTGTCCGAAATTTAGAGAACAAGAAGTCGTCCAGTCAGGCTTGTGAAGAAATGTATGTGGCGAAAGTTGAGTTGCTAGAAACCCAGTTAGAATCTACTCGTAATGCTCACTCCCAGGATAAAGAAAGCGTGAAGAAACTCTCAGATGAATTAAGAGAAGTAAGTATGTATAAGTAAATGAGACACTTGTGGTGCACCATTTGGGTATCTTTATTCTGGAAGTGTTTTACCAGCCAGTGGCTTCTTCAGTCCAGTATGGAGAAAAGTGTAAGATGAAGAGTTTGAGGTAATTAGTCAATGTATTCACTCCATCATTCATGATGGACTGAACATTGACTCCAGGCTGAGAGATTGATTACTTCAAACTCCTCTTCATCTTCCACCTTTCTCTGCAATGGACTGAAGAAACCACTGACTGGCGAAACATTTCCGCAATAAAGATACCCAAATGGTGCACAAGTGTCGAATTTATCAAACATGTTAATATTGTATAATTAATATGTTAGCACTACTGAAACATTAATGTTAAATTTAGCATTTTGTTAAGGATGGACTATTCTGAAAGGAAACAAAGCATCAGAGCTATAATGCTACCCAGCCTCGCTTTATGTCTGAAAAAATCTGAAGTTTTAACATTGTGTATTTTTACCAAGACATCCCACTGATGGGTGTCTTGCATTTTTATTTAATTTGCTCATTTGTGGTTTAATATGTGTAAGTAGTTCATCTAACCTGGCTTAAAATATCAATTTTATTTTGTGTAAACGGAGGACAGTCAGAAATTAAGACAGTGATATTTAAGAAAATACAGTGGACCCCCGGTTAACGATATTTTTTCACTCCAGAAGTATGTTCAGGTGCCAGTACTGACCGAATTTATTCCCATAAGGAATATTGTGAAGTAGATTAGTCCATTTCAGACCCCCAAACATACACGTACAAACGCACTTACATAAATACACTTACATAATTGGTCGCATTCGGAGGTAATCGTTATGCGGGGGTCCACTGTAATGTGAAATGAGGATAAGATGAATGTTTACTGATTGGGATCGCTGAATTTTATAATAAAAAAATGATTTAAACAGTATTAAAATGATTAAGGTATGATTTGGTTTATAGTTAATATGGTAATAGAAGCATAATTTTGCTCTGTACAAAAGATTTTATTTCTTCTCTCTTTCAACACAAAAAAAAAAAAAACTTTTACCATCATTCACACTGTCACTGTCTTTGCAGAGAGAGAGGCATAAGGATACGACAGTTTAGATGTCCCTCTAAACAGCAAATATCCCAAACCCCTCCTTTAATTTAAATTATGAGTTATTTAATTGTAGTTTAAATGTGAAGATTGTTTTGCAGTATTTAAGTATAATTAATTTAACAGGTAAACCAGCAACTCTCGGACAACAAACTCGACATGCGTGTTGTTCAGAGGGAACTGAAGTCAGCGCAAGAAACCATCTCTTATTTACGTGACAAGAAGAAAGAACAACGCAGCCAACTAGACGACAAAGAAGCAAGTGTTGTAGTAGTAGTGTGATATAATCTTAAAACATGTCTTATTCTTCTGGTATATAATTTTAAGGAATAAAGGACTGCCACATTAATATTGTGGATATTTTTATTTTAGAGCATTATCCAAAAAGCAGCAGAAATGGAGAATGACCTTCGTAAAACTATTGGTCAGCTAGAGAATAATATTAAGTCTCAGGAGGAAGAGTTTGATAAAGAAAGAACTGAGCATCAGGTGGGTAATTTTAATGTCTTTTAGAAGTGTGTATGTGTGTGTAAGTAAATATTTACCAACTATAATTAAGGTGAAGTGATGTTACAAACTTCTCCTAAGAGTAACATTTTAGATAAGATAGTCCATCCCTTCCTGGCAACTGGTCATAACACTGTGTATCTTGAGGTGATGAATACATACTGAAGCCTATTCTTTTCTTCCCTAAGAGGAATAGCAAAATATTAACTGATGTATTTAATTTTCCCTGTTTTTCTCTTCTTATCATTTAGAAATCTTATGTTATTACTTCAGATGTTATTTAAATTTTTTTTTTTATTTCAGCAAGTAATTTCAAGCTTGGAGGAGAAGATCACAAGTCTGGAGGCAGTAAAGAAATCATTAGAGCAAGTGCAGAAACAGTTACGTGAAGCCCACCAAAAGGCTGATTGCCTTAAGGTATGCATTCTGGTTAACTTGGGGTAACTATTATGCAGTACATGCAAATAACCCACATTGCAACAATACAGAAGAAATGTTTTGTGAGGAGGCTCTCTGGTTAGACTGTAAATTTTTTCATTATTTCTTTATTGTTGAAAGAAGGTTATTCTTATTACTGCTACTATTACTATTTTTCCTGACCTTTCTCCTGTTCTGTCTTCTGGCCTTCTCTTCTCTTTCTTGCTCAGTATTGACTACAGTGATCAAGGTTGGATCGAAGCGTGATCACTAGTTTCCTCTTGTGTGTGTGGGTTATTTGTGATCTGTATATGTTACTGTAAAGTCAGTGTATCATTCACTAACTGTGTGCGATATAGATAGTACTATTTTTAATGTAAGATAATTAAAATGCTCTGACTGGAGATGGTGCTGCAGTCAAACATTCGTTCATTTGTCAATAAAAGGGAACAAGCCCATGTGCTTTTATTGTGCCAGTCTTGCTCTTAATAGATAATCAGAACACCTTGACAATCTGTTAAAAATAAAATTGGTATAAGTGAGACAACAGGTGGGAAAGGCAGTCTAAACATTCTAGAACTGATTAGGCTTGAACAAAAGGGTTCTGTTAATTTGCACCATAAATTTGAAGATTCATTCCAGTTTGTCCAAGAACAGTTTTTGAAAAGTTTTCTTCTGTCATCTTCAAGGGATGGAAATGGTTGCCCTGATACTGGTGAAAGGTTTTGGATCCAAGGAATTGGATCAAGCCTGATACCTCCCTTGTCCCTCACATATGACCCCTGAGTGTTTAGCACTTCTTCCTGAATATAATATATTACACAAATAACCCGCACATAAAAGAGAGAAGCTTACAACGACGTTTCGGTCCGACTTGGACCATTTACAAAGTCACATTAACCAGAAGTGGAGCAGGACGGCTATATATAGGCAGGAAGAGGTGGTGGTAGTAGTAGTAGTACAAGAATGGTATATAATACCGACAAGATGAAATTAAGACACATGCGCAACACCCGGGCATCTCTATCGTAGACGTTTCACCATCCAGCCAGCCACTGGATGGCGAAACGTCCACAACAAAGACACCCAGACGCCGCACATGTGTCTTAATTTCATCAGTAGTAGTAGTAGTAGTAGTAGAAGAGGTAGTAGAAGTGGGGAATGAGGACGAGCCAGTCAAATACAAAGGAAGGGGAGCACTGCAAGGGAGCTAGGTGCCCACAGTCGGACCGAAACGTCGTCGTAAGCTTCTCTCTTTTATGTGTGGGTTATTTGTGTATCGTTCCAGTCACGGTATTGCGCCTTTTTTTGTTATTTATAATATATTCTTCAAGGATCTGAAGTAAAATATCTCATATCTCTGTAGTCACTCCTAACTTTGGTCTCTCTTGCACTTAACCCTTTCAGGGTTTCGGCCGTACTAGTACGGCTTACGCACCAGGGTTTTTGACGTATTAGTATGCCTAAATTCTAGCGCCCTCAAATCTAGTGAGAGAAAGCTGGTAGGTCTACATATGAAAGAATGGGTCTGTGGTCAGTGTGCGCGGTATAATAAAAATCCTGCAGCACAGTGCGTAATGAGAAAAAAAAAAACTTTGACCGTGTTTTTGGATTAAAACAGCGGCTTTGCAATGTATTTTCGTATGGTATTTATTGTTGCATTCTAGTTTTCCTGGTCTCATTTTATAGAATGGAAGGCATATTACAGAAATTGAGATGATTTTGACTGGTTTTACAAAGAAAAGTATCTTGAAATTGAGCTCAAAGTAGCAGAAATGTTTGATTTTTACCAAAGTTCAAAAGTAAACAAATCATGCTATGTGTCCAGTACACGTCAACTGGTGAGTCTAATATTCTTTCACAAGTGCACTGATATTATTTATACCATTTCTTCACTAATGCAGTAGTCTGCATAACAGTAAATCTTCTATTTTTTTGTGAGAATAAAAATTCAAAGTGGAAAGCAAAAGAATGTAAGAGGGGCGTGGGGACGTGACTAATGAACAGAGGAAATGTTATTTTAGTGCCAGGAATGTCTTTCTTGTTTATTTTGGACCCTATTCGGAAATTGGCATCTTTTGAAATTTGTGTGAAATTGGCAAAATTGCTAAATTCTGACCACTGTATTAGATAGTTGAAATCAGTGAATGGGTGGTTTCTTGTACTCATTCGATAGAAAAAATGGAGTTCTAGCGAAATAGTTATGATTTTTGTCGACAAGTACACTGGAATTGGCCGAAAATAGGGCTCAAAGTGGGCAAAATCACCGATGCGTAAACATTGTCGAGACCGCTAACTTCGTGAGAGCCTAATTCCATATGTTTTCCATCAAATTTCATACTTTTGGTGTCATTACGATCGGGAAAAGATTCTCTATCTTTTCATAAGATTTTTTTTTTTTTTTTTTTTAAATTTGGCCGACCCTGAGAACAAGTCTCTGAGAAGGCCTGTCGACCCTGAAAGGGTTAAAGAACTTATTCATCTCTGCCACCTTCTCCTTCTCCACTGTAGCAACAGTAGTACAGTGGTTTAATGTTGTTATAATTACATTTGTGATTTTAGCTGGACAAACGAGGCTTGGAGTCACAGATTCAGATGATGGAATCAGCCAGGGAAGAAGACAAACAAGAGAAGGTGACCTTCAGAGAAGAAATTGATAGGTTACAGAAGAAATTTGAGTATTCTGAATTGGTAAGCACTTAAATTATTATTTGTCCCAATATAACCCACATGGAGACAGAAACTCGGGAGATTGATTGATCTGTACAGGAGGACCCCAGTTATACACCAGGTTAGGTTCCAGGCTACTGCTGTAAAGTGAATCATAATGTTTTTTCACTTTCAAATGTATATAACAGCCTAATAACATGTTTACACTATCATATATTAAGTGAGCAATAAAGCTAGGGCTTAAAAATGCTTAGTTTATAGTGAGTGGTGAATATATTTATTGTAGGAAGTCTAAATAAATGAAGAATGGGTATAAGTGAAAACTGCTGCAGTAGTGAAATGCCATAAAGCAAAGTGCTGTAAAGCAGAGCCCTCCTGTATATTTCAGCCTCCCTTCTGTGATCCTCTTCATTTGCTGAAGATGATCCAAAGGGGGTCAAAATACACAGATCAATCAGTCTGCTGAGTTTCTCTCCATGTGGGTTATTATTGATCATTAATAAGTGTTCATTACACTTTAGTTATTCATTTTTGTTCTAATATACATTTCTCGTACCTGAGACATGTTACAAAGGCTTTTCTGCCCATAAAGACCAGCCTGAGTCTAGATTTACTTGTCTGTCTGGTCAACCAGGCTGTTATTGCAGCCAGTCCACAAACCTACTTAGCCATCAGTCTGGTTGATGAGACACCTGTTAGTGGCAGTCAAACATTTTCCTCTTGAAAATGTGTACAATAGTATTAAATGTTTGTGTGTATCCATGTGGTTTGAAGTAGACCAAGTGATCACAGCTACCATGGCAGGACGACTGTAAGAGACTAATTGGTAGTCCTTATGTTTGTTCACATATTGGAAAAGGTAGTGATTTAAATGTTTTGTATTCTGTCAGGATTATTAATCTTTTCATTAGCTTGTGAGCATATTAGATGACAACTAAATGTTGCAAACACCTGTTTACATGCAGTATTATGCACACTTTCCTTTCCTGACTCATGAAGTCATAATAATACGATTGCAAACAAATCAGAATGAGTAAAGTTTGTAAGCGCACCGGCCTACAAGTTTCAGAGCTCGCCTGAGTTTGAACCCTACCCATTCTGTGATTTGATTCTTGTGTGTTTCTTAATAGTTCATATTCAAGTAATATTTCCTTTCCAATTTATGGGGCCTAGTCTGAAATTAGGTGACGAATGATTCCTGTAGCCCTTAACAGATAACTTTAACTACATGCAGTAGTTAGTTAATGGGATCACCATGACAGTGAACTAGAGCTCAGAGCTTTTTCATTCCACCTTGTCATTGTTTCTTATGAAGGTTGATCCAGAGAAGGAAAATATTTACCATTTATTCTCTCACTGTTTTTCTAGAAATCTACAGACAACACAAGTTAAATGATACACTGACCAATAATTTCCTGCCCATCGTGCAGGCACAGTTGGATGAATAGGGATGTTGTAATTTGGCAGATTATTGGAATTGTGATGTCCATGCACTTTGGGAAAGATGTCTGCAATGAGTGATGGTTAATGGGTTTCTTCTCTGGGTCATCCTGTCTTTTTGGGAAATAGCCAATATGCTTAAAAGATTTTTATTTTTTAATGCACTGGCTGTTTCCCACCGAGGGAGGGTGACCCAAAAATGAAACACTTACCATCATTAAATTTAAGAAGGATTGGCAGGGAGGGTAATTTGAATTGCGATGTCAGTGCACTTTTGGAAAGACAGATAGTACAAACGATGGTGAATGTGTTTCCTTCTTTGGGTCACCCTGCCTCAGCAGGTCAGTGTCATTGAGATAAACAAAAAATTACAGTACTTGAAGTAGCAAGTGACTTTTAGTGACCTTTTAAAGTTTTTTTCTCAGGTAATATCACAGCTGAAACAGGTGTGTTCTGATCAAGATGAGGAGTTGTCAGTGTTGGAATCCTTCTCTGAAAAAATGAGTCAACATGAAAAAGATAAGTATGTATAGATTTATTTTGTATTTTTGAAGATGTACTTCACACACCGGCCATCTCGGTGGGCGACAGTCACTGTGTAAAAGAAAACTTCAGTCCGATAATTTCACATTAAAATTGCAGATTCTTTAGAATTAAAATCTATGAGAGAAATTGCAGTTGTTCTATTTTCTAGATATACAACTCATTTATGAGTTGAAAAATTGGCAACACATCTCGTTTGCACTTAGTTACTTCTCACCACAAATGCCATGCCTCTTGCAGTCCAATTCATAGCAACTATTGTACCAGATTTCTTGCTTTAAATTGGTGGTTATTATAACTTGATACGATAGCATTTGTGTTGCACAGTTTATTCATATTCATTTGTTTTTCTTTTGTGTATCATATATAATTTTTTTTATTGCTAAAAGCCCTGAGTGACCTACATAGTTAAAATTTTCTATAACTATCACTGCTGGTAACTCATTCTATACTGTAGAATAAAAATCTGAAATTGGAGGCTGGGGACAGTTGCTGCTCTGGAATAAAATGAGGCTGACAAACTTTCACACAAAAACTTTGCATCTTGATAAAAATTAAATTTTTGAGCATTTTTAACTCCAAATTGTAATCTATCATATTTGAATATTTTTTAAGGGCCAAACTAGAGGAAGAGATGGAGAAGCTGCAGGGTGAGGTGCGGGCAGCCAAGGCAGCTACCAATGAAGAGAAGTCACTAAAGCTGTTCCAGGAGAGGAAAGTCAAAGAACTGGAGAATCAACTTCGTGAAGTGGATGAGGAAACTGACAAGCAAATTATTCACCTCAATAATCAATTACAAGAGTCACTTAAGATAAATCAGGAGCTTCAAGAGCAGGTACGATTTTGTTGTATTGTTCATTAGCAATAGGTTGTAGAAGTTACCTTAACAATAAATGTAGAATAACATTGGGTATTTTAACACCCTTTTTTTCAACAAACCGGCCGTATCCCACCAAGGCAGGGGTGACCTAAATAGAAAAATGAAAGTTTTTCCTTTTAGGTCACCCCTTTAAAAAGAGAAATGAAAGTTTTTCTTTTTCAATCTAGTAATTTATACAGGAGAAGGTGTTACTAGCCCATTGCTTCCGAAATTTTGCTTGCCTCTTACGACACACACTATACTTTATTTTTAACTTTTTTCATATACTGTTTCTTGCTGCCCATGCATTTTTTTTTTTTTTTTTTTTTATAAGTTTAATGCCATTGCTAGAAATTGTTAATAAAATTAATTATTTATTTGTACAGTAATTTAAATTTTTCTATTTGCAAAGATTGCAAGCTTAGATAGAGAGCTGAACGATGCAGTGCTACTTGTCCGAAATTTGGAGCGAAAATTATCAGAAGTACAAGGACGGCTGGACCTTGCAAACCAAGAGGTTACAAGCCATATCCATCATATTCACACACTCAAAGAATCAAACTTTAAGCTGACTGAAGGTCTAGAAGAAGCCATTTCAAAAGCAGAACTCTATAAAAGAAGGTGTGCATTTGACGTTTTTATTTTTTCTGAATTTAAATTCGGTAGGAAACTTTTTCCTTGGCTGATATTGGTAGTATAACTATTGAGGATATAAAATGTTTACACCTTTCATTTATTGTTTTTTGCTTACACTTATTGCTAGTTCTCTTGAAGATGTCCACTGTCTTCAGCATCACTCTGACCCACACTAATGTAATGCATTAAAATAATATTTCATTTCCTGCTACCAGTGAGGGGATTAATTAGACTCCAAACTTTGCTGCTAAATTTAAAGCAGACTTACTGTCGTTCTTCTTCTTTCAACAAACAAGCCTTATTCCACAGAGGGAGGGTGGCCCAAAAGGAAAAATGAAAGTTTCTCCTTTCAAATTTAGTAATATATGCACAAGGGGTTACTAGCCCTTTGCTCCCAGCATTGTAGTCACCTCTTATGACACGCATGGCTTATGGAGGAAGATTTCTGTTCTACTTAACCATGGAGATAAGAGGAAATAAACAAGAACTAGCTAGAAAATAGAAGAAATCCCAGAGGGTCATGTGTATATATATGCTTGTACATGCACGTGCAGTGTGACCTAAGTGTAAGTAGAAGGAGCAAGACATACCTGAAAACGTGCATGTTTATGAGATAGAAAAAAGACACCAGGAATCCTGCCATCATGTTAAACAATTACAGGTTCTCGTTTTACACTCACTTGGCAGGATGGTAGTACACCCTGGATGGTTGCTATCTACCAACCTACTACATAGGAGACTTCCTGTTGTGATGTAATTTCCTCCTCTTGGTCCTTTATAATGAAATGCTTGGCTCTAAAATTTCCTTGTACCTCTCACCAGCTTTAAGGGTCAGGACCTCACATTGTCTTTGAACCTTCAAATACCTCGCTTTTATATACGTATTTTATACTCTAAAGCTAGTTGATACAATATTTTAAGACTAGAAGGATCATCTAGTTAACTGGAACTGTATTACTGTTAAAATAAGTTCTTCAAAGGGTAGACAAAGAAAAATGTGGTGTATATTACATATTGTAATGTAAGCCCCACTGAGGAAGAAAAGTAGAGATATGTGTTATGCAGAAATGTGGGATAGCTGGGAACTTGAGCCTGGTCTAAGGGCAAAGGTAAAAGTTACACACATCTCAAGCCCAAACCGGCCACCCAGGGCTATCCCAGTCAAAACAGAAAGCGCTAAACTGGTATGTGTAACTTCAAGGGGTTGGGTAACAGAGGGTTAGGCAAAAATCCCAATTAGGAAAATATATCTATTTAATCACCATAACATAACATAACAGAAAACCTTAATCGTAAATGCCCAAATGAGGGTACACACAACAGCTGGCTGGAGGTTCAGCCACCATAACCACTAGGCTTCGTCAGCGTCAGGCCGTCATTACACTACAAACCTCATTTCTTACTTCATCACTCATCCCACAGCACCCTGACCATGTCAGAGCCTGGGTGAACATACAGGTAAGCCATATGAGAGCCTGTGGCTTGAGTTGGATAAACAAAATGAGTGTACAACTACAAACTTATCTTAAATACACAGCATCTCCGACGCCAGCCTCTACACACCATGCTCACGTCACGTGACTCCCCCCCCACGCTTACTCTGCTTACCCAAACATCCTTGGAAAATAAATCATTAACAGAATTTCTTTATAATTACAGTTAGAGTACTTTACAGTACCCCCAAAAGCACATTATGAATTATAAAATTATTCTTTACAATTATAACATTCATATTATTATCGCACACTTCTCCACTATATGTACATTACGATGTCATGCAGAACCCTGCATAACAATATGTATTAGTCTATATGTTGTTGCAGGTGTTGAATTCTAGCTCCTGATCCTGCCTTTCAACTTGCTTGCCAGATTCACTCTTTCCTAGCCTCTTGGACTCTGTCATACCTTCTCTTTAAATTGTGGATTGATCCTGCCTGCATCACTCCTGTGTCTAGGTTATTCCACTTCTTGACATCTTTGTGGTTCAGCTGTCTTTAACCTCCATCTGTCCCCCCCCCCTCACTACCTATTTCCCATCTCTCAAACAGGCTATCCCCTTCTACCCTATTAGTTCCTCTGAATATTGTGCATGTTATCATGTCATCCCTGGTGTTTCTGTCCTCCAGTGCCGTTATATTCAATTCCTTTATCCTCTCCTCAATATTCTGGGACTGTATGGAGGGGTAGGTGTTTTAGCTCTTATGAGTGTAAGGATAAATATAATGAGTAATAATGAGGTTGATATCAGTGGGAAGGGTGGTCCAAAAAATAAACACTTTCATCATCATTCACACTATCACTGTCTTGCTAGAGGTGCACAGGTACAACAGTTCAGATGTCCCTCCAAACAGCAAATATCCCAAACCCCTCCTTTAGAGTGCAGGCATTGTAGTTTTCACCTCCAGGACTCAAGTCCGGGCAACCGATTTCCCTGAATCTCTTGCAAAATATTCACGGATATTCTAATTGATTCCATGGGCTAGCACTAGGCTGTTTGACTTCACTTTAATTCTTCTTCTTATTGGTTCCATGGGTTAACCTTTTGTTTGATTCTATATGTTACTGTGTGTTTTTTGGCTTCCCTCACATTCTTATTACTGATTCCATGGGTTGGCATTTTTATATTTCACTATCCTTAAAAATCTTGTTAGTACTGATTCTATCGTTTACTATTTGTGTGTTTGATTATCCCTAAATTCTTGTTAGTATCGATTCCATGGGTTGCCATTTGTTACTGTGTAAATCTTCTAAACATTAGTTTTTTTTTCAGGATTGAAGATGTGGAGCAGACGATGGCAGATAAGGACGCTTTGTATGAGGACGAAATGCTGAGAAAGCAAGGCACACTTGACCAGTATATGAAACTCAATGATTTCCTCTACACAAAGATAGACAGTAAAAAGAAAAAGGTCTGTTACTTTCTATGAGATTATTTGTTGTCTTTATCTTATTTAATTGTTGCAAAATGTTTTAACTTATTGCAGTTTTTTTTAAAGTTCTTAAAATATTTATAACTGCATTTTTTTACATAGTACAACAATATTAGCAAATTTTTGCATAGGGGGATTTTTGGCAGTTAAAATATCTAGTGATAAACCGTGAGAACACATTGGCATGTTTTTTTCAACACTCCGGCAATCGTCCACTGAGGCAGGGTGACCTAAAACGAAAAATGAAAGATGGACCATATATTGCATTTGAATAGAAAACATTTACTTAATGCAGCTTTTGTTGAAGTACAAAAATTCTTGTGTGTGGTAAGAAACCTCATAAAGGAATGCTCATTCTTTCACTAATGTCAGAATAGTTTTGGTGACACATGAACTTTTGGTTATATGCACAACTAACCTGCGCCTATGTGTATGAAATTTAGGAGGATGTTTCGATCTGACTTGGACCATTAACTATCTACTGTGTGAATAGTTAATGGTCCAGATCAGATCGAAATGATGTAAGCTTCATTCTCCTAAGTGCGGGTTATTGGTGTTTTTTTTACCGGTCACGGTACTGTGTCTTTTTATTCTTTACAGTTGGTTCAGTATACATCAGCCAGTGGTGTAAACTTGGGGAGGCATTTGTAGCCTAACTGAAGCCAGGGGGTAATAACATCCAAGAGTCGTACACATGTGACTGCATGTATCTGGGTAAATAGATTAATTAGTGGCAATAACAACTTTTTCTTCAGTTCTTTGAGGCTCATCTGTGTTTCTTATGTTCTCAATCATCCATTCCATTCCATATAGAGCAGTTTCTATTTAGCAAGTTACAGGTGTCCCATAAGAGTTCAGTATATCTTATGTACCAAGTCAGGGGTACATAATTTATTGTACCTTGTTTGTTTACAGGTTTATAGGTTTTCCCTAATGTTCCGTGTCTGGCTAGTGACTAGAGAATATCTGACATGCTTTTCTTTGAACCCGTTGTTGTGACTCACTTCAGGCTAGCTACACAAGCTTGTTAAGGTTTTAATTAGATCAAATTTGATGCAGTTTATTTTTATAAATATTAAATGTTACCTCTAGTCTGCATTGAATAAATCTCTTCAATATGTGGATACAGTACAGTGTAGCCCAAAATTCATAAGGTTACGTTCCTAGAGTTTCACCAAATCTAGCCATACCACAGACCTGTCTACTAAGTTCTCTCTCTCACATACATATCATCACTTTTCCTACCTGCTAGATACTCAGCCTCTACTATTTACCACAGAACCTCCTTTACCCCTGCCCTTCGACTTGTCTAGGAATGACCCTTATGCCTCCTTCCCTCCACTTCAGATTTATATACCCTCTTTGCCATCCTGTTGTGATCTATCCTTTTTCACTGTCCAAGCCCTTTCAGTAACCACTCATCTGCTCTTTGACTTTTGTCCATTACCCCCTTACATGACAATAACATTTTTTTTAATTTCTGTGCTCCAAATTCTCTGCCTTATATTACACTGTATTTACTCCACACATTGCTCTAAAAAAATGACATCAGTCACTTTGCCTTGCTTCCCTCGTTTATTCTATGGTTTATCTCGTCTTTTGTATTTCCACCTACCACCATGCCTGCTCCCAAGTATCTTAATAGATTTACTTCTTCCATACTCGTTCTCTCCAATCAGATTTTAATAATCTTGTTTATAATGTTTTTCCATGTAAGTTGAGTGCTCATTTATTAGGCATTTGCTACTGAGTGAATTTATCCAAAATTAATGATACTGCAGGTGGTTTTAACCCTTTGACTGTTTGGGTCATATATATACGTCTTACGAGCCACCGTTTTTGACGTATATATACTCATAAATTCTTGTGGCTTCAAATCAAGCAGGAAAAAGCTGGTAGGCCCACATGTGAGAGAATGGGTCTGTTTGGTCAGTGTACACCATATAAAAAAAATCCTGCAGCACACAGTGCATAATGAGAAAAAAAAGACTCCAACAGTTTTTTTTTTAATTAAAATACCAACTTTGTGGTCTATTTTCATATAATATTTATGGTTGTATTCTCGTTTTCTTGATCTCATTTGATAGAATGGAAAACATATTATAGAAATAGAGGTAATTTTGATTGGTTTTACTATAAAAAGAACCTCGAAATGGAGCTCAAAGTAGGGGAAATGTTTGATTTTTGCCGATGTTCAAAAGTAAACAAATGATGTCATTTTCCAATAAATGTCCAACTAGCCATTCTAATATGCAGTCACGAATGGGTTGACATTATTTATACAATTATTACAATATTGCAGTAGTCTGCATAACAGTAAATCTTCTATTTTTTGTTTGAATAAAAACTCAAAATAGAAAGCAAGAGTAATATCAGAGGGGCCTGGAGACGTGACTGATGAACAAAGAAAATGTTATTTTAGAGCCAGGAATATCTGCATTGTTCATTCTGGACCCCTATTTTGAAACTCATATTTTTTAATTTTCGTGAAATTGGCCAAATTGCAAATTTCTGACCACGTTATTGGGTTGTTGAAATAAGTAAATGGGCAGTTTCTTGTACTCAATCGATAGAAAAAATGGAGTTCTAAAGAAATGTCAGCAGTTGGCCTAATAAGGATCATCTATATAAAACACATGGATGGTACTATGATACACAGCTAAGCTATACAACACATGTAAGGGGGGATCAGTAATTATGCTGACAGATATAGCTGTGAGTTTGGTTGACTGGAACAGTGGAATTAGCCGAAAGTGGGGCTCAAAGTGGGCGAAATCGCCAATTCATAAATATTGCTGAGGTCGCTAACTTCGCGAGAGCGTAATTCCATCAGTTTTCCATCAAATTTCATTTCTTTAGTGTCATTACAATCGGGAAAAGATTCTCTATCATTTCATAAGAATTTTTTTTTTTTTTTTTTGGAAATTTTGCGACACCAGGAGACACCTCAGGATTTGGGATTGCAACAGCCAAGGGGTTAATGGAAAAATCAGACGACCTCAAACGTCAGGAGATATCTCTGACTCATCTGTGATTTATTTTGTGAAGTGGGGACCCTGTGCTTGACTGCTCATACCATTGTATGTCTAGCATTTTTGACCATTTAAGGATATGGTTGAAACACACTTACTCTGGTTTAACAGCAAAGTAGTCTTGAGTAATTTTCAATCATAATATATATTGCTTAGTTTATGGAGTTTGGTGATCTTTCCAGCTTTTAAAAATTCAATGAGTTCACAAAGAAAATATACAGCCAAAAACAGGTGATGCATCCATCTACCTCACGTGGTCTATGGTAATGTCACCAGACCCCTGTAAGTGTTGGCTCATAAATACTGTTTTGCTTCTTACGCTAAGTGGGTTACTTGTCCTTGCTGGGGACCACCAGGATTATTTTTTATTAACACTGGCCGTTTCCCACCGAGGCAGGGTGACTTGAAAAATAAGACTCCAGCTTTATGTTGCACATAAAATAATGGCAGTAAAGTGGGTGACCTTATTTACCCTTGGAAGTACAAAAAAGATGTAAATAAAATTGGGCATCCCTTACCTTATATACTCTACTTTCACTTTTTTTTTTTAATAAATGTTATTTTTCTATTCTATGCCTTTCTTTTTTTTTCCTCTACTTGTCAAAGACTTGCTTGTTTTAAAATAGGTCTGATGCAATGATACGGGATGTCTTTCAAGTGAGCAAGTTTTGTGACTGGAAGAACATGTTAAACTACAGTAGGCATCATTTGTAATGTATAAATTAATTACTCGTTTGACAAAGCTTGAAATTTACAAGGTTATACAAATTAAATAAGCTCATAAAATTTTGCTGTGAAACAGAAATTTGTCTATTCATGATCCTGGTTCCATTCTGAGGCTGCTCATACTATGCTCTAACTCACTTTCCCTACAAGGAATGACACCTGGAGTACACCTGGAGGGTGTTCCAGGGGTCACTGCCTCCATAACCTGTTCCATGATGCTCCATGATACTCCTAATTCCTTTTTTTTTGTGTGTGTGTGGGATCTCCTGTACTATTTTGGTATTCAGTTACTTTTTTTTCACCAATTTTGTGACTTTCTGCACTACAAGAATGTACGGTACAGTAGTTACGTTATTATTACTCTTGTAGAGTACTGTGGCAGCAACAATTCACAGCTATAACATGGGAGTTAAATCTTAAGATGATATTTTGGTTCATGTCTTTATAATGGTTCATAAGAGAATGAAATACCTTCTAAAAATTTATCTACAATTTGTGGGTTAGTAATGATAGTAGAATTACCAACAAAATGTTAGCTGAAAGGATGCTGATGCAACTAATGTGACATTTTATTGTGGCAACATTTCACTTTCCAGGAGCTTTGACAAAACTTCTGGAGAGTGAAATGTCGTCACAATAAAATGTCACATTGGTTGCATCTGCGTCCCTTTGCCTAACAATTTGTGGGTTAATTGTGATTATGGTAACCTTGTTTTATACTGTTTTTCATTAAGAAGTTTCACTGAAATTCTTGGTATGGTAAGCTGCTGCTGCTGTTGCTGCTTGATCACAATAGTGCTCAAATAATTATTAGAACAAAGCTGTTTTCTAGGTTACTACTCCAGTGAGAGAATTTTTTTTTTCAGAATCTTCAGCTCGGCTCATTCACTAACACATTTGCAGTCTGTGCAAAAAGTGATCCCTGACTACACTACTGCATGTTTGCTGACTTCTTGCTTGTCACTATTTACCTCACTGCTGACTGGCACTTACTAACTGCGTGTTTCACTGACTTCCTGTGAACTTGTGAGGACTGTGTTTAACTTTTGGCATAGGTTGCTCTGGATCTTGATACGCAGATTTTCCTCATATTGGAGAAAGAAATTCGTGACAACATTTCAGTCCCACATGGACCATTAACCAAAATATTGTCATAAGTTTGTTTCTCTTATGTGTGGGTTATTTGTGTATTGTTCCCGTCATGGTTTTGTATCTTTTGTGTTCTTTATAGATCTGTTTGCTTCAGCAGATATTATGAATATTCAGGATGAGTTGTTGGTACATGTATTGCAGTTTTTGGTATTATTAATTTGAAAAGGGCATGATCTAGAATAATCTATGTATTTAGAAATATACCTGTGGGCAGTTAATCCTATGATTTTTTAATTAATGTAATTTACACATTCTTATGAATAATAAATAAAATTATTCTTACTCTTGTATCTGTCTGTATTTCTGTGATTATGGCCTTTCTTCATACAGAACCTGCCAAATTGTATTCCCATCTTTTAATGTGCTGGTACAAGCAAGTATTGCCTAAGTTTTTGTTCGTTTAAACCATTATGTAGAGTTTTTGACAGATATCTTAGATATGACACTCATTCAAGGAACTTTTTGCCCTTGAAGGGCCTTTTAGTATACAGTGTGTTGTATTATCAATATTTTTATGTTGGGAGACTGGTGGTTGTAATTAAAAGTTTATTGTGAAGCGTTAGTATGGAGATATTATACAATGCATGGAGATTGAGAAAGAAATCACCTTTGATGCAAGGAAAAGGCAGGTAGCTCGAGTTGACTGAATCAGGAGCCCTCCAGCATTAAGGCACCACACTTTTTGAAGGAAGAAGGCACCAATTTATGTAGTTTCCCGCTGTTCCTTTGATGCACAATACTTAGAAAACTGAAGGTTGGCCAGTTTTGAAATATCATCCCTTTGCTTGGAAAAAATGCAAATTTGCAGAAGGTGAAATCATGACTCAGGGTTAACTATACTACTGTAAGCCCTTGTGGCTTAGCGCTTCTTTTTGATTATAATAATAATAATATACTACTTTAAAGAGGCAAAGCATGGGCAGACTTGTTGGGTGCATTTACACCTGAAGTATCAACAGAGGTGCTGAAGGTTATACATCTACTAATAGTTTTCTGAGCATGTTAACCTGAAGTATCAACAGAGGTGCTGAAGGTTATACATCTACTAATAGTTTTCTGAGCATGTTAACCTGAAGTATCAGTAGAGGTGCTGAAGGTTATATATCACACCGACTCCAATTTAATTTGTGATTGAATGAGAAATGTGCTGTCATTTTTCAGATTTTAAACATGTTGAAGGCTATTTACCTAAAATTAGGCAAGCATTTCCTTGCTGATAAAAACACTACAATAGTTAAGTCTTTCTTTTTCAATATATTAACTGGGCTGATACTGACAATCAAAACTAAATTTGTTATTAACTTGAGTACTGCAGCAATTAGAAAATAAAATCAAAGTAAAAAAGCACAGAAATTGTGTAAAAATGAAGGTAATTTCAAAAATATATAATGTTAATCATCCTTTTAACAACCATTATCTAGTGAATTAGAGAGAGAGAGAGATATGACAGATGTTTATTTGTATCTCTAAATGTCTTATTTCCTGTGGGAAGTTCCCTGCAAATCAGTAATCAAAACAGAAATGTTTTCCCCGAGTTTCCACTAAAACAGATTCTAAATGGTTTATTTTCTCCTAAGAGACTGCTTCCCTCAGTCTTGTTTGTTTTCCTACAGTACCTTGTTTTTTAATGCAGTACCTTCTCTTCATGCTCTTCCTTTCCTTCTTTACTCAAAAACCAGCAAGGGTATACAGGTACCATCCAACTTAGGACCGAGTTCAGCTCCGACAAACCGGTCGTAAGTCGAAATGGACGTAAGTCGAACCTTACTACTGAATATCAACATCACATTTTTGTAATGATTTATTTTATTGTTTTATTTTGGTATTTCACTTTTTACTTTACTTTTTATGCTGTTAGTACTGTATTTTATACTGTAAGGTTTAGGATAAACACTGTGTACAACACAAACAGTTGTTTATTTCCCAGAAATTTGGCATAGAAAACACGGTCGTAAGTCGAATGGTCGTATGTTGAGCAGGTCGTAAGTCGGGTGGTAGGTGTAAATGTACTGTGTACCAATTTTTTTTTTTTTTTTACACTGGTCATTGCACACTCAGGTAAGATCCACCAAAAAAGAGGAAACTGTCATCACTTATTGATAACTGTTTACCAGAAATGTGTTGACATTACATTTCAGATGGCCCTTATTGTAGGGATTAAAGCATTTTTGACTGGTGTAGTGCAAGTAACACGGCCTTAATGCTCAAACCAACCTCTCGCTTGGTCATGCAAACTTTGCCATTTTTGATGCTAATGACAACTTTTTCTTTAGCTTTGAGCATAAATTAATTTCTCTTCATATACTACCTCTTCAAGGGGGGCTCCTTGATGTGGTGAAGAAGCTCTTGGTCTGAGGAATTAGACCTTTTGGTCTCCTTCCTCACACAGAACCTAATTACCCCCTAATCATCCCTACCCTATCCCATCCTCCCTTTTTCTCTATACTACTACTACTCCCCATCCCTCCCCTATTTCCTTCCTCTTTTTGGCCTTTGAGATTCTTCCCACAGGCAATCTAGGTCCTAGGTAGGTGGAAGGGTACTGGGGTCCATCCCATCCCTGGGGATGTCCTGATCCCTCTCTGTTCTCCCGGGGGGTGGCTTTGGGTGTCTTTTGGGTGACGGGTGTATCTATGGAGGCTGCCTGTCAGATTCAAGGGGGTGGTGGGCAATAAGCTTGAAACATGCTGCGTGGGGCAGGTACCTGTACAATTGAACCACAGAGAGACTTCTTGATATTAAGCAGAAGTGAGCGGTCGCTCGCCATGTCATCCATGACGCTAAATGCACTTGCCGGCAAGATTATGTTCCCACCATCACCTCTGCTTCATCTATGAGTGCAATCTGGAAAAACTACGGAAACTGAGTGGTAAATACTCCCCCTACCCGGCTCCTGCTCTGTGGGTTGCCGGTGTTGATATAGCAAACCCTCGTGATGTTGCCATTGAAATTGGTAATCATCTGGTCCATATTTCTCAGGGGCTCCACCTATGCCCCTTGTTTCTTTCCTCAAAGTCTGCCAGAGAGTTTAGTGCCCTTAGACTTTTCTTCTCTCAAGGAAGAATCTTATAATGTGCCTTTTACACTTCTGGAACTGGGGGCAACACTCTCAGCTTGCCCATCATCAGCAGCTGAGCCTGATGGCATTCATATTCGGATGTTACAATATTTACATCAGTCAGCCCTTGCAGTCCTCTTATGACTCTTTAATCTTATTTGGTCACAAGGAGTTCTTCCCCAGCTGTGGAAATCTGCCATTATTCTCCCTTTCCACAAACCGGGTACTACAGGACATGATGCCTCCCACTATCATCCCAGTGCAGTTTGCAAGGTGATGGAATGTCTGGTAAATCGATGTTTGATGTGGTATTTAGAGACACACAACAGTCTCTCCACTAGTCAATATGGCTTTCGTAAGGGCCGTTCTACTATTGACCCCTTACTACACTTGGATACGTATGTTCGTAATGCCTTTGCGAATAGCCACTCAGTTATTGCCATATTTTTTGATCTTGAGAAGGCATATGACAAAACTTGGAGGTATAATATTTTGGCCCAAGCGCACTCCTTAGGCCTCCGAGGCAGTCTACCATCCTTCCTTAAGAACTTCTTAAATGACAAGCGTTGTGTTCGGGTTAATAATATGCTCTCCCTGGGCATTGTCCAAGTTGAAGGTGTTCCCCAGGGATGTGTTCTGAGCACAACACTTTTTCTCCTTGCTATAAATGATTTGGCCTCTCTTCCATCCAATATTTTTTCATCACTCTATGTTGATGACTTCACTATAGCTTGTGCAGGCGCTGACTGTCACCTCATTGCAGTTTCTCACCAGCATGCTGTGAACCGTGTTTCCACTTGGGCCACCATGCATGGGTTTAAATTTTCCAGTACTAAAACAAACCAAATTATACTTTCACTAGACGTTCTGTCATCTCTGATCATTGTACCTCTATGGCTCATGTATCCCAGAATGTAATAGTCAGGTTTCTAAGCCTTCTGTTTGACCATAGGTTATCCTGGAAACCTCACATTACCTCTTTGAATGCAACTTGTCACAGCCGGCTGAACCTTCTTAAAACCCTCACTCATCTTTCATGGGGAGCTGATCGTAGAACCCTCCTTCGCCTACATTCAGCCCAAATTTTATATAAACTCGATTATGGTGACCAGATCTATTCGGCGGCCTCTCCTGCTACTCTCTCTAGCCTTAATCCCATCCATCACCAGGGATTACGTTTATGCCTTGGTGCTTTTCACTCTTCACCTGTTGAGAGTCTCTATGCAGAAGCGAATATTCCATCCTTGTCTGATCGCTGTGATGCTCATTGCCTTTGCTATTATGTTCGCTCTCTTGATCTCCGCAATCCTTCCATATATAAAATAGTCACTTATGTTAGTAGACATTATTTATTTGTTTGTCGCCCCTGTTTACTCTGTCCCTTTTCTCTTCGCCTACATTTGCTCTTGTCTTCCCTTCAGTTACCACCTTTCTATGCTCATGTACCATCACTTTTCTCTACCCCCTTGGGAAGTTCCAGCTGTTCGTGTCTGTTCTTTCTCACTGCTATGGGTGAAAGCCCAACTGCCTATGGTAGCTTCCTGCTCTTTTGCTTGACCACTTCCCCTCTCATTCTCATGCCATCGCAGTGTACACAGATGGTTCTAGGTCTTCTGACAGCATCGGATTCGCAGCAGTGTTTCCGGACAGTGTCATGCGAGGGCATTTATTATTCTCGGCTAGCATTTTTACTGCTGAATTGTATGCCATTCTTGCAGCACTTACCCGTATGGCATCTATGCCTGTGTCACCATTTGTGGTTGTTTCAGACTCTTTTAGTGCTGTACAGGCTATATGAAAATTTGATACCCCTCACCCACTAGTTCTCCATATCAAACTTTGGTTACACCGTATCTCTACCAAACACAAAGATAGTTTTTTTGTTGGGTCCCTGGTCATGATGTACAGGGCAATGAACAGGCAGACACTGCTACGCGGTCAGCAGTGCACAACCTCCCAGTTTCATATAGAGGTGTTCCATTCACGGACTATTTTGCTGTAATTGCTACCCACCTTCGCACCCATTGGCAACAACATTGGTCTGAACTGCTCTGTAACAAACTTCATTCTATTAAATCAAGTATAGGTTACTGGCCGTCTTCTTGTCATCACTGTCGAGGTTGGGAGACTACTCTCTCATGTCTTCACGTCGGCCACACTCGTCTTACTCACGGGTATCTCATGGAGAGGCGCCCTGTTCTTCTGTGATAATTGTCAGGTTTCACTATCTGTTAGCTACATTCTGTTGGACTGCCCACTCTATCAACAAGCACGTATAATTTACCTCCGTCATCTCCACTCTGCTGCTCTTTCTTTACCTTCCCTTCTTGCTGATGGACCCTCCTTTAATCCGGACTCTATCATTGAGTTTTTGGCAGCAACTGATTTACTCCACAAACTCTGATAATGATGATACCTTTAGCACTTCCCTCAGCCCTTTCTACCTCAATCTCTTGCTACCCTCTACCCCTACACTATCCACTGCCCCACTGTACTCCATAACCTACTAATCATCTTTTCCCCTCTTGCTACCCAATACCCTCACATCCTTCCCTGCCCTGCAGCACTGTATAGATCTTGTGGGAGACGGCCGACTTGTTGAAAAAAAAAATAATAATTCTCTTCATATATAATTTGCCTGAATATAACACACATTAACGTTTATAAAGGCATTGTTACATGAAGGCAGGACTGTGTTTTAAAGTGCAAATGCAAGATGGGAAAACAATATTTATTATGGAATTGGTTCTTACTTTGTTACTTGACTTATAGTCATGTAACACCGTAACTTAGTAAAGTGAGGTGAATGAATGATATCATCACATTACACACTTGAGAATCTTTAGTCATACAACATATTTTTTTCTGTTTTCTCCACCATTATCCCAAACATTTTGTTATAACACACATGTGAGAATATTGTAGCCAGCTTGCCCAGCTGGCTCTCACTGGCCTGGAGTTTTATAACTCGCTCACCATGGGTTCTAACCCCACCCGTACCATGGTTTGTTTGCAGTCGAGTTAATACGATTTCAAGAGTCAAAGTCTGAAATACTTGAGGAGCGAACACTTAAGACTAACTGGTAAACAGTTAAGTTTTGTGTCTGTGAATTCATCTACAGTTAATCAAATCTATTAAGTTTTTACGATGAAAGTGAGAAAAATAGTTCAAGAAATAGATGTGACTCTTGTATTCATCTAGATTCTAGACTAAGAAAGCTCTTGATAGAGTATTCCATGAAAGACCTAATTTGGAAACTGAAATATATAGGAGGAATGAAAGGCAATTTATTACAACTTTGAGATGATAATATCCTCATGGGAGGATGTAACCAGTGGGGTGCTACAGGGATCTGTATGTGCTTCGGTAATGATTTTAATTTATATAAATGACTTGCCAGAAGTAATGGATGTAAATATGCTTGCAGATGATGCAAAAGTCTTGGGTAAAATAAAAAATTAAAGACGACTAAATCACTACAGGATGCCTTCGATAAATTGAGTGAATGGTGTAATGGGTGTATGATGGAATTTAATGTATGTAAATGCCACGAGGAAGATATGAAACAGTGAAATTGAGCCATGCGAAGAATATACAATGTATATATATATATATTTATATATTTATAGAGAGAGAGGGAGAGGGAGAGAGAGAAATGTAGAAGTTATTAATAACAAAAAATTAACACTGGAAGATGATACAAATAAATTGTGAAAAACTTGTGTGCTACACTGACAAACTATATATATGGCTGCAGAAATGTTGAAACAGTTATTCACAATGTATATTAGGCCAAAACTAGAATATACAGTAGCAACTTGTTTCTCACACCTGAATAAACATGTAGATAAGTTACACAAGATACAATAAAAGGCTGCAAATGACTACCAGAGTTGAAAAACATGTTAAGATGAAATTTTGTTAACATTAAACTCAGCTATGTTGGCTGATAGATAAAAACAGGACACAATAACCACATACAAAGTTAAAAATGGTTGAAGAAGATATTGCCAGCAACAAAGACAACAAGAGGACACTTATTAATTTAGAAAAAGACTGGAGATGAAGGGATACACGATGTTTTTTCTTCAAAGAATGAAAGATCAATGAAATTAATTAATAATAGTAGCATGTGATGCCACCATTGGAATTACAGTGGACCCCTGGTTTACAATATTTTTTCATTCCAGAAGTATGTTCAGGTGCCAGTACTGACTGAATTTGTTCCCATAAGGAATATTGTGAATTAGATTAGTCCATTTCAGACCCCCAAACATACACATAGAAACGCACTTACATAAATACACTTACATAATTGGTCACATTGGGAGCTGATCGTAAACCGGGGGTCCACTGTATTTCAAAATTGTGTAATGAAAATTACTGAAGATGGGATACTACATCATAGCTCTGCTTCTGTAGCTATATATAGGTAATTATAAATAGGTAAAATTACAAATAGGTAATAAGTAACAAATAGGTAATTTCTTTCTCCCTCCATTAATTAATAAATTTTATTTATTTACAATCACTATAAACTCTTAATATTTTTTTATTTTGCTAATTGTTATGAGTACTTATTCTAGGAGTTTAACTGCCACATTGTCTTCCCAACTTTGTTTGTTAGTTTTTAGGCTTGGCTACAATGACTCTTCAAGGGCTTTTGATCCAGTGAATTTGGTTTTCCCTCATCGTCAGATCAAACTTGGTAACCTCCCATTTCTTGGATACTGAATGACCCCTTCGTGTTTAGCGCTTCCCTGCAATGAGAATTATAATGCGCTGCCTGAGTAAACCATCATGAAACAATGAAGACTAATGCAATAGTTTTATGTTGATGTAGTTTTATTGATTAAATTGTTGACAGATTTTTTTTTAACACCATCTGTTGCCTACCAGGGTAGAGCGACACAAGAAAGGAGTCACATTTACCATCATTCAGTCACTGTCTTGACAGAAGGGCGCTGACATCACAGTTCAGACAACCCTCCAAACCGCAGGGTCCTCGTCTCTCTTTTGCTGTATTACTTGTGTAGGTTTAAAAAGAAGTACAATACCTGCACTCTGAAGGAGGGGGAGAGATACATTGCAGTTACACCTCTGGTAAGACAGCAGTGGAGTAAATGATGATGGAAAGTGTTCTTTCTTTTTTTGGGTCACCCCACCCTTGTTGGAGAATGGCCATTGTATTAATAAAACATACCAAAAACAAAAACTGTGTGTGGGTTATTTGTGAGTTGTGTAGGTTTAGTGCTTGAATTGATTATGTAGCTCAATTATTACTATTATACAATCTAAGTGAAGCACTAAATAAAGTTTAAGCATGCTGAGAACAGAAGTAAATAAAGTAAAAGAAGGTACAATACCACGACTGAAACGATACACAAATAACCCAGATATGGGAGAAAGAAACGCACAACACCATTTTGATCCCATTAGACAACCTACTAGTTAATGGTCTATATGCAGTAATTACAGTAAATACTGTACTGTGAAAAAGTTTTGGGGACAAGAGAAGGTTGCATAGCTGTGAGCTGAGTATATATGGGATCTGTAACGAGATCGGAAAAATAGACATAGCAAAAGACGAGGAAAAATAATCATTAGTAATGAATTGGTTGGTATGTCTAAACAAAAATTAGGGTAAAATAAAGTGAAAGGGGAAAAGAAAAAGATATATTCAGCATTTTTTTTTTTTTTTTGAGATGTGAAAATTTTTTTACTAATAACTATAAGAGTTTATCACATTTTTGTAAATATAATAAGTTGTTAATGATGGATAAGATGGTGTATAACTCTAGTGAGCTTAACACTTCCATTCTTTATTATACAGTAATAATATAATTTACTAAATGCAAAAAAAAAGAAAAACTATTTCTTCTTTATCGGGTCACACTGCATCTGTAGGAGATGGATGTTGTGTTGAAAAAGAAAATAATAAAAGAGTATATCGACGGATTACACTATGAGAGAGAAGTGAGAGGAGGCAGACCAAAGTTATTGAAAGAAATATAGTTGCTTTAGAAGCAGTATTTTGTATACCATTTAGTGCTCCCTCGTGTAAGTGCGCCTCTGGCAAGACAATAATGGACTGAATGATGATGAAAGTTGTTCATTTTTGGGCCGCCCTGCCTTAGTGGGAGATGGCTGATGTGTTAATAATAAAATTTTGTATATCATGAGCCAGTAGAAATGAGAAAATTGGTTGAGGAGTGAAGTTAAAATTAGTTTAGAGGTAGAGGAGTTAAAATTAGATGAGGTACTAAATTTCTGATGTTCAAATAAAGTACTTGAAGAGATTAGTAGAGAAATTAATTTTGAATAATGCAAGTACTGGTGTTTTGGTCACAAAATACATGGGAAGTAGAGTACCATGATGGTGGGTAAAGGTCTCTTGATCCAAGGAGTTAGTGGTCTCCTCTCTTTGGATTAGACATGACTACATCCCATTGCTCAGGTGCTGAATATTACATAAAGGTTTAGCATTTTCCATAAATATTATAATAATGAACACACAACAGAAATATTTGATGGACTTAGGCTATGAGTGTACTGGTGTGGGGCTCTTGATCCATGCAGGTGGACCACTCCTTCCTCCCTTGGATCAAATCTGATTACCTCACATCCCCCTCCCCCCCCAGCACTGTATGACCCCTACAAGACAAGAATATCCTCCAAGCATCCTGGGGTCTTGATCCAAGGAACTGCAGCTAGCTTTCTATTCCTTGAATTAAACCTGGTTATCTTCCTTTCCTCTGGTGCTGTATTTCTCCCCTGAATATAACAATAAAAATAATAATAGAATAGTAATTATTTTTCTTTTTCCACAAAATAAAACAATTATCATTAATAATTATATTTTGCAAAAAAATAAAAAATAATACATTAATTATCTTTGTTTTTCCAGCAGCACTGTATGACCCTGGTGGGTTTAGCACTTAGTTTTAATTCTAATAATAATTTTTTTTCCAGAAAGTTACATTAATAATTATTTTGCCAGAAAAAAATAATCATGAATTAATAATTATCTTTATTTTGCAGAATTTTAAAGACAAGTTGTTTGGAAAGGAGAACAAGGAGAACACAGGGTTTTCCATGCCTCACCAGTACAGAGAGCTGGAGGACCTTTTGGCTCGAGAACGAATACTTAACAAACAACTCAGAGAGCAGCTTGCTAAGGCTCGTGCGGAAATTGTTGCCAGGACGGCTAATTGTAAGTGTCTTGTTTATACCGTAATGTACAATAAAGATTTATTATTATGTTTTTATTTTATTGGTTTTGGGGAATTTAAATTCTAATAAAGCTTTGATCTTGCTGGGGAGAGGCTGCAAAGAGTTATTAGAAAGGATCAGTCCGAGATATCTAATCTTGTTATACCCAAGGAAGCATTTCTTCGGCTTGGCAGTGAGGCCATGTTTTTAGCTCATCAGCTGTTTCCCACCAAAGCAGGGTGGCCCGAAAAATAAAAACTTTCATCATTCATTCACTCCATCACTCATGTTTTATAGCATTAAATGTAGCAGCAATGAATGTATAAATTATCCCTCAAGCCTGTTGTTTATATTTTCATTTTAAAGTTCACATCCCCTACTTGCTGCTGTGTGTGGCCACCACTACCCTCAAAGGGTTCACTGATGTAGAGAAACAAAAATTTGCTTTACTGGTCTGTAAATTACATTGCATAAAATTCAACAAGACAGTGATGAGCAGGATTTATTTGCACACTATAAATCACCTTGATATAGGAGATGTTGCAGTTTGTGATAAGCAAGATTTATTTGTACACTATAAATCTCCTTGATAAAGATGTTGCAATTTGGATGATCACTATAGCAAAGCAGCTCCTGAGTGAATGATGGTGAATGTGCTTCTTTCATTGGGTCACTACCTTGGTGAGAAATGGCTTATGTGGTTAACAAAAATACAGATTAGTTATTAAGGATAGAAAGATACCATTAAGTCATTAAATTTATATACTGCAGCACAAATTCATATTTCTTTTTTGCAGGTGGAACTTTAGATAAGAATAATACAGGGACGCCCCGGGTCCCCCGAACGCCACTCAAGCCACAAACGTCTATGCTCTGTTACACACCACAGAGTAAGAGATCTGTGCATAGTGTTGATGCTCCCTCTGCCCAGAGAAGTTCATCCAAACCACGCATGAGGCACAACATTCCTCATAGGTAATTAAAACAAAAAAAAAAGTTTCAGCAGAAAAAATATAGGCTGGTTACATATTTCTAGCAATGCGAAACTATAAAGATCATGTCCATTATGTGTAGTATATACACGACTACTGTATCTTACAAATTGCAAGTCAATATTTAGAAGGTGTTATAATCCATCCTGAATGTCATCCAGAGTTATCTTTAGTCTAGACAATGATGGACTGAATATCAGATTGGAGAGATGGATTTTTAGATTTTTTCCTAAAAGTCCCTCTCTTGTCTGATTGGAAAGAGGGAGTATGGAGGAAGTGAAATGCAGAATGCATTTCATGTTTGATAACAGGAAAGCTGATAGAAAAGTTAGAAATTAAAATCAGAAGAGCAGCAGTGAAAAAAATTAGTAATAGACATAGCTGTCATAGCAAAGATAATTGCAGCTGCTGCACAATCACATCAAAGAAAAATGACATGAAGCATGAAGTGATGCTACCAAGAAAAGACAAGAAAACACTATAAGGAAATATGTATGTAATAAGCTGAACAAGAAATATTACAATGTGTTCATTTTTTTTTTTTCTTTCTCCCTCCCCTTTTTTTCTGTTCTCTTAATATAACATGCCCTAATTCTTGCATTCATTGTTCTTATTTTCCATTATTAGTGCAAATATAAATTAACATTGCAGATGGCAGTCAGGACTACAGATGCGAGCTGTTCGATGTGTTGGTTGTTTGGAAAGTATTCCCTTCGCTCGTAATGCTGCTAGATGTTGTGAATGTGGCACTATTGCTCACATTAAGGTATTTGTGTAAATTGCTCCATTTGTCACATTTTTTCTTGAAAATAAAGTAAACTGCAATTTTTTTTTTTAAAGCCTCGTGAACCTCTAACTAACGACCCCTTACAAGTGAGACACGAGTTTGTGTATCTACTTCAGCGGGAGGCGGCCAGTGTGTTAAAAAATGCAATTGTGGGCTAAATGTTTATACATGTTTTATACTAAGATGATGATTACAATTGTCAAACAATAATACTTAAAGTTTAATTTGAAACCAATAGAAATGTATTGTTTATTTTGTTCTTTTACATGTTTAACAGTGCTCTCAGGAGTTGCCATCCACTTGTGGGCTACCAGTTCAGTTTGCAGAACACTACTCCAAGGGCTGGACTTCAGACTCTCCTGAAAAGATGGCTGGAAGCCTGTCTGACTCAGGGGTGTTGCTCGAAGGATGGCTTAAGATGCCTAGGTAAGTTAGTTCACTGCATGCTTTGATTATTTATGAGTTTCTGTTCGTAATACCTTCAAGGAGGGTGCCATAATGCTGGTAAAGGCATCTTGGTCTAGTACATGGTCTGACAGATTGATAAATTATTCAGGGGAAGTGCTAAACCTATATGGGTTATACAGCCTCTTTTTAATGGAAGGTATTAAGGTTTGGTCTAGGGAAGAGCAAGGTAGCTCCAGTTCTTTGGAGTGAGGGCCATTTATCAGTATCATAGCACCAGCTTGAAGGTTATGAGATGGAAGAACTATGAAGACCATTTGATTTGGTATTCTGGCTGTATTACTAGGTAGATATGCCCATAATACATTGCTCTAAAAAAAAATTTTTTTTTATAGGGCAGGCAAAGCTTGCTGGGAGAGTCGTTTTGTTCGTCTGAAAAAAGAAGACGTGTTAGTGTATGACAGTGAGCCTCGTGCTGGTACTGAACCTCAAATAATTGTCAAGCTTTCCCAACCTGACTGCTTGACCAGAGTAATGTCAGCTGTTCCAAGGTCTGAGTTACCCAGCATTAGTAGTGTGGATCTTCCTTACATTCTTAAGGTTTGTCATGACACTTCATTGTTCAAGTATTAACAACTTGCATTAGCTCTAGTTATAAGGGCGGAAAGTAGGATAACAATTACTACTATAGTGGCACCTCTACATTCTCCCGCTTATTGACACAAATACTTGTACATCTTTTTGGTGGGTGACCAGTTGCACTTGAGGGAAAGTGTGTAGCTACTTTTGTATGTTGCCTTTATCTTGGGAGGTTTTCATAGACCCAGTGTGGTTTTTATCATGGGGTCAAATCATGTTTTATAATTCAGCAAAGATTATTTGTTAAAAAGTATAGTACAGAGTTGTGCTGAAGATAAAGCATATTTGTTAGGCTTGTATTGAGCTGAGATTGACAGTGTTTGTCTCCCATCATCTACCATTATGTCCTCCTTTCTTGGATATCAGTGACTTGCACTGCAAGCTAAATATTCTCATCACTGCCACAGTGCAGGCCACTTACATGGGTTTTTAATAAATCATCGGTGATGGATTAATTTTCAGACAAATTGAGGGTGTAAAGTAAAAGGACACAAGTGCAACTAATGTGACATTTTATTGTGGCAATGTTTCACTCTCCAGGAGCTTTATCAAGCCATTACTTTACATATTGTCGGTAATTCTACCAACTTTATTACAAATTGAGGGTGGAAACCATGATATAACTCTTGAAAAAGAAGGGAGGCATTAGCCCTTAAATTTCAGATGAGTGTAACGAGTGTACCATTTTCTAGAAAATATTGTGGGTATTAGATAAACACATGTCAAGGAATAAATTCAACACATAATGTCAACATGGATTCAGAAATTGAAGGCCATGTTTGGGTGAGAACCTTACCTATATACCAAAATTAGCTATAACAGTCCATATGTGGCCAAGGATGGACATGTACTGATAGCAGAGGTTTTCACTGTACTTACAGAAACCAAGACTTAAGGAAAGTAGCAGTTGTGGAACTTGTATATATTTATATATTGTCTTATCAAATTTACAGATTGAAATTCGATCAAAGGATGCCCCTCGACAATTGGAGTCTCACTACTTTATGACTACAAATTTTGAGGAGAAACAGTTGTGGGCATCAGCACTTGACAGCATTGTAGCTCAGGTACATGTATGTCCCCATGAACAAATTGTGTAGTAGTTTATGTAAAATTTTTAACATTTCTCTCAGGATAAAGTCTGTGTCACTATTATTAATAGCTGTGAGTAGTTCATTGTGAGGACAAATTACTATAGATCAATTATTGCTATATCTATTCACCTCTGGAAAGACAGTAATGGTGTGAATGATGGTGAAAGTGTTCCTTGTCACCTTGCCTCAGTGGGAGATGACTAGTATGGTAAAAAAATTATGGTCAGACTTTTTCATATATAATGACTCAAGAGGGGTAACTTGATGCTCTGTAAAACCCTTATGGGTTTAGCACTTCTCAGTAAATATGCAAATTTTGTCATGTTTTTAAGAACATTTCCTATAGTAATTGAAAAATTGATTTTGTTCCAACAGCTACTGAAGAAAACTGGAGAGGAAGACAACCAGGCAGACTACATCCATCTCAATACTCTTCTCTCCATGGAAAACCCTAATCCACTTGATGTCAACACACTTGTCTACCTTAATAAAAGAGTAGGTGGTAAATTGTTTTGTCTTTAATTAACAACTGTTAATATTCTTTAGTTAACAGCTGTTAATATTCTTTAATTAACAGTGTTAATGTTCTTTAAATAATGACTTAATATTCTATATATCTGGATACACAAGTTGTATTAAACTTGTAATCAAAATAGATGTGTATCAAATGGTGGGTTTCTTTTGTGCTTAACATGTTATTGTATGTAAACAAAGTAGAATCAGAGTAGAATGACATGGAAAACATATAAATCTATAGGGGAAGGAAGGCGGGGTAGGGGTCGTCCTCGAAAGGGTTGGAGAGAGGGGGTAAAGGAGGTTTTGTGGGCGAGGGGCTTGGACTTCCAGCAAACGTGCGTGAGCGCGTTAGATAGGAGTGAATGGAGACGAATGGTACTTGGGACCTGACGATCTGTTGAAATGTAAGCAGGGTAATATTTAGTGAAGGGATTCAGGTAAACTGGTTATTTTCATATAGTCGGACTTGAGTCCTGGAAATGGGAAGTACAATGCCTGCACTTTAAAGGAGGGGTTTGGGATATTGGCAGTTTGGAGGGATATGTTGTGTATCTTTATACGTATATGCTTCTAAACTGTTGTGTTCTGAGCATCTCTGCAAAAATAGTGATAATGTGCGAGTGTGGTGAAAGTGTTGAATGATGATGAAAGTATTTTCTTTTTGGGGATTTTCTTTCTTTTTTGGGTCACCCTGCCTCGGTGGGAGACGGCCGACTTGGTGAAAAAAAAAAAAATTGTAAACTGTATAAAGAAATAAAGTTTGTTGTTTAGTTTTAATCCTACTTTAAATTTGTCTCATGCTCAGCATAACAATGGACATATCAAGAAATGGAAGAAAATACTGTGTACCCAGTCTTGTAGACATTTATGGGTATTTATTTATTTAAATAAATTATTATTGTGGTAGGAAGTAGAGTGCCTGCACTCAGAAGGAGGGGTGGAGACATGCTGCAGCTTTTTAGCTGTAGTATCAGCATACCTGTTGCTGATTCAGCATACCTCTGGCAAAACAATGATGGAGTGAGTGATGGTGAAAGTGTTTCTTCTTTTCTGGGTCACCCTGCCTCAGTGGGAAATGGCTGTTGTTAAAAAAAATATATATACATTGTGTATGACTATTTATTTATTTATATTCTTATTTTTCACAGACAGTTCTGATTGGAGCAGCAGAGGGATTGTATTCATTTGAAGCAGATAAAACTGGAAAACTGAAATCTCGATCACGCATTGATGGCCTCACAGCTGTTCATCAAATTCTGCTTTTGGATGGTGCTGGAGTAGCTCTCTTTATTGCTGGTAAACAATAATAGTCCTGGACTTTGTATTAACAGCTCACTAAATATTAGACTCCAGTATGATTATCAAATGGTATACAATACCGACAGGTTGGTAGATAAGACACATAGGCAACATTTAGGCAACTTTATTCCGAAACGTTTCGCCTACACAGTAGGCTTCTTCAGTCGAGTACAGAAAGTAGGCAGGAGCAGTAGAGATGTGAAGACGATGTGATCAGTCGCTTGATCTTCAGACTTTGGAACAGAACTTCTCCAGGCTGAGGGACTGACAACCTCAAATCTACGACTTCAAGGGTGATGGACTGATTACATCGTCTTCACATCTCTACTGCTCCTGCCTACTTTCTGTACTCAACTGAAGAAGTCTACTGTGTAGGCGAAACGTTTCGGAATAAAGTTGCCTAAATGTTGCCTATGTGTCTTATCTACCAGACTCCAGTATCTTAGCAGATAAGTTATTTTCATTAATTTTGAACAATTTTAGGTTTACAGTACAGCCTCTCCTCACTTAACGATAGAGTTTCGTTCCTAAGACCACGTTGGTAAATGAATTCGTCACTAAGTGAGGAGCATACTAAAGTGGTAGTGGGTTTGTGTCAACTATCTTTGATATTGTTTTAATGTCACCTTTTCACCATTTATAATATTTCTGGTATATTTTTAAATGTTTATACAGTAATGTACTGTATACTGTAATAAACAGAATAGAGGAAATCAGCTCTAATAAACATTATTTAGGTATGCATACTGGTCATAGAGCCCATCATAAGTCCGAGTCATTGGTAAACGAGTACATCACTAAGTGAGGAGAGACTGTACTGTATTTAGTTATGTTATTGTCTCTTCACTTCACACATTTAGTAACATAACTGTCTTGTTTAGCTGTACTGACCTCTATGATGTTTTTTCCATCATGTCACAGTCTACATTACTTACTGTACATTCTGTCATTTTCTTCTCTTTGTCTCTAATTGTATGGACAGTGGATTTTCTCAGGCAAAAAAAGTGCAGGCAGTCTGAATCATACCCCCAGCATCACTAGTACCTGGTAACCCTAGGTGCCATAGTTAGTATCCAGAGACAAAATGAGGTTATGAAAAAGATTTAAAATAATTTGAAACACACACTGAGTAAGGCATGCAACATTCTCAGAAGGCATGTGTAGGTGGCATGAGCAACAGGTGGTGTTGTACCTCTCCACACACTCGACCCTTAGACCCGACTTAGGTTGGAGGACGGGGATGAAACTCACACTTCCATATGCTTCCATGCATGTGGAATGTACTATCTGGTTTTTCCAAGTACATCACAGAATAAAGGGATCATTGTTTTCTGTCAGGCTGGGACAAAATTGCTCTATATAGTCTTAATATTTTTTATGAGGATTTACTGTATATACCATTGAAGAGTTTCGAGAGTTTGTCTGCTCTCTGAGCCCGGCCATGGGCCAGGCTCATCTGGTGCTTGCCTGGCCAACCAGGCTGTTGCTGCTGGTGGCCTACTGCCCCATATATCCATCACAACCTGGTTGAACTAGCACCTGGTGAAGATACTTGTCCAGTTTTCTCTTGAAGGCTTCTACACTTGTTCCAGCCATGTTTCTGATATCTTCTGGTAAGATGTTGAATAGTCTGGGACCCCAGATGTTGATACAGTGTTCCCTTATTGTCCCCACCACACCCCTGCTCTTCACTGGGTTTATTTTGCACTTCCTCCCATATCTCTCAATCCAATATGTTGTTACGGCAGTGTGCAGATTTGGGACCAGGCCCCCGAGTACTTTCCAAGTACAGTGGACCCCCGGTTTTCGTAATTAATCCGTTCCAGAGAGAGTGACTAAACCTGAATCTTACGAATTCCAAATTAATTTTCCCCATAAGAAATAATGGAAATCCAATTAATCCGTTTCAGACACCCAAAAATATTAAAGAAAATGTTTTCTACATGAAATATACATTTACCTACACAGAAAACACTGATGCATGAAGAATAAAACAATAATAACATCACACTTGCCTTTATTGAAGACATGGTGATATATGGAAGACAGGAGGAGGGGAGAGGATGGAGGAGTTTACAATTGTTTGGAAGGGGAATCCCTTTCCATATAGACTTCAGGTACCAAGTCCTTATCCTGGGTTACTTCCCTTCTTTGTTTTTAATGCCTTTAGGACCAGCTTGAGAGTCACTAGACCCCTGTTGCTCAAAAGTGTTCCAGAGAGGTCTGTTTCTGGCATATGTTAGGAATTGTGTTGGGAGATAGGACAAGATAGTTCTTCAATATGACACTAATATCAGCTCTACGGCTTATTTATTTAGCACAATCCATCTAATATGACATAATAAACAATATTAATAACATAGAAGCATGATATATACTCTAGAATGAATAAAATATGCCATTAAGAATGTCACGAGTAGTTGTATGTTGTTTGTTAGGTGTATAAGGGCCACTGAAAAATAAGCCTTACATAGTAGTGGTGAAGGTGGCAGCAGTGTTAAGTCAGTAGCCCTATGTACTTCCAACAACATTGGAGGAGTCAGTTTCGTGCTGTCCTTTTTCTATTGATCAATCGCTTAACTTAATTGCTACACTGTTAGTGCTACACTTTATCGCTGGCTGGCGTTATAGCCTTTATCAACTCCTGATGCTTTAGTATCGTACATATTGCAGAATCACTGAAAAAGGCACGTTCTCCCCTCTCTGGCTGGCTGGCACTAGGAACTTTCTTTGGGCCCATGGTGGCTTATTTAGCAGTTGCAAGAACTAAAAAGAATGGAGTAATACAAAATATATCCTGTGAACGCGTGGGATCATCCTCATTGGCTGATAAAAAATGGCACACTGGCTGTACATGGAGTGTCAGGGCCATGCGGACACTTTCCGGACGAATGACTTACACCGAGTTCAGTGACAATCACCAAGCCAATATTTTGACGAAAAAACGTTATTTGTTCCTAATATTACGTACCAATGATGACATAATCCTGGGGTCCACTGTATATATTATCATGTATCTCTCCTCCACTCCAGTGAGTACATGTTCAAGACTTGAAGGCATTCTCAGTAGTCTAGGTGCTTTACTGGCTTAATGAGAGCCGTAAACGATCTCTGTATTTGTTCCAGCTCCGATATTTCTCCTGCTTGGAACGGGGCTGTCAGCACTGAGCAATATTCTAAGTGAGGGAGCACTAGTGATTTGAAGAGTGTCACCATCGGCATTATTTCGCTTGTTTTGAAAGTTTTCAATACCCACCCCGTCACCTGTATAGTTCATATGGAAGGGCCTCACATGACTGAAAATGTGTTAGTGGGGTGGATGGCACCCAAACAGATGGGGAAGGCTGGTGGTCAAGAATGGCTGATGCCTGAGAGTGTGCAAGGAATAAAGGAGGAATGGGGATACAGACCAAAAGTGGGAGTTATGAAGGAAATATAAAAGGAAGGAAAATCAAGGAAGCTAGATGGGGCTAGGAAAGAGAGGGACATTTACTTTTTAGGGTTAATGAACAAAATTCATTTGTGAGATGTGTGATCAAACCATATCTGATTTGTATCTATTTTGTTGTAGGAAAAGATAATAAGGTGTTCGAGAATGATGTCGGATCTCTCACACTAACAGCAGAAGCCATGCAATTGACAAAACCAAGTCTGAGTCCTGCACATGTGGAAAAACTGCAGGGCTGTCATCTCCTAGCTTCAGGTTGTACAAAAACTGGAGAAGTGTATGTGTGTGCGGCTGCCACAGATCGAATAAGGTTTGGTGTTATTATTATTTATTTTCTAATGTACTATGTAACTCTTTACTTTTATATACAGTGGACCCCCACATAACGATCACCTCCGAATGCGACCAATTATGTAAGTGTATTTATGTAAGTGCGTTTGTACGTGTATGTTTGGGGGTCTGAAATGGACTAATCTACTTCACAATATTCCTTATGGGAACAAATTCGGTCAGTACTGGCACCTGAACATACTTCTGGAGTGAAAAAATATCGTTAACCGGGGGTCCACTGTACTTTGACTTTTTTTTTGGAGCATGCAATGAATATATAAATTAGTATAAATATCTTTGAATCACAAATAATTTCTTTGCTTAGTAAAATAAAAATTTCCAACAAGTTTCTTCTGTAAAGGTGCTGTATCTCAAAGTATTTTAGTGCAGACAAAAGAAATACAGTAGTGTAGTGAGAAATTTGTATATATTTTAACCAGGTTTATTTTATATTATGCATCAGTAATTTAGACGAGCAAAACATCGTGTGCAACAGTTTGGTATCTTTATTGTTGAAATGTTTCACTTACACAATAGGCTTCTTCAGTCGAATACAGAAAAGACAGCAGAAGTAGTGGGGATGTAAAGATGATATAGTTAGTCCATCAACCTTCAAGTAATTTTAAGGTGGTCAGTCCTTCAGCATAGAGAAGAGTTCAGTTCCATAATCTGGAACAATGTTCCAAACTATGGTGCTGAACTAGGAAGTCAGTTCAGATAAATGTGTATTTTAAAAAATTAAATAGGAATGCATTGATGTTAATATGTCTATTTTGTGCCAGGTATTTGTGACTTATTTATAGATTTTATTATATTAACAGCATCCTGCTTTGGAACAACTTGGAAGGGAAGTTTTCAGTATGTCAGCAGTTCAGTACCCAGGAGCCATGTTGTTGTTTACACTTTAACCAGTCTTCTCTTATCATTGGAGCAGAGAAATTTTATGAAGCTGACCTCAAAACCCTTGCTATTAAAGGTATTACAGTATTCCTTTTGAAACTATAACCTATATACTTCTAGACAAAAATGTGTATGAAAAACATAGGTGTATTGAGGGAGTAACTTCACAGGGTCACTGACCAGGTTAATTTGTACCCTTTGACGAATTATCCACCAATTGTGTGATTGTTTTATTCCTCTTGCTGAAGTTTCATTGAAATAAATTCTTAAATGATTGTAATATTGGTGAAATAATGATGACTTCTTTCCAGAATTTCTTGATGCATCTGATACTTCCCTTGCCTATGCTATTTATGGATCAGCTCAAATGGCTTCATTCCCAGTTGCAATAATACAGGTAATTATTGGATGAATGATGGTGAATGTGTTATATTCTTCACCACCTTGGTAGAAATTGACTGATGTAGTGATGTAGTAGATTATTAGAATCATGGGGGAGTGCTAAACCCATAGGGATTATACAGCACCTATGGGGGAAGGGGGGTGATGGAAGGTATTCAGGCAGTAATTCAGGTAACTGGAGCACAGATCCAATTCCCTAGTTCAAGAGCCCCTCACCAGCATCAAGGAACCTTCCCTGAGGGGATGATGTAGTAGAATATTTATTATTTTATACTTTATAATTTATTTTATATACAGTAATTAGATTACAAGTGAAGTGACTGCTTTGTCAGTTTTTGATAGATGCCAAGAAAGATAATACATGTGTGAAGGTAAGTATTTCTGGGAGATTCTGAGAAGGTGGAGACATTAGTAAGGGAATCTGGAAGGATGTGTAATAGAAGGAATGTAAACTAGAAATATAAAACAGGTAATTTACCTTAAATAATTTTGTCTTTGATGTTTCATTGCTGTTTTCCTTTCAGGTTTCCAAACCTGGGAAGTATGAGGAATACTTGCTGTGCTTCCATGAATTTGCAGTGTTTGTGGACCCCTGTGGGCAGCGTTCACGGGAGCACGATATTAAGTTCACCCGACTGCCAATTGCTCTCGGTAATAACCACAATTTTATTTTAAACCTTAATATTAAACACAGAGAAATCAGCATACAGGCCTACAAAGCTATCACAACCTGACTAACTTGTAGAAGAAAGCTGGCCAGCTTTGTGAAAACTTCTAGCTTCATTTTGGTAGCATCTCTGATATATACTGGTTGAATGCTGAAGAATCTTGCACCATGAATGTTGACATACTATTCTTTATTTGCACCTATACCTTCCCATAGTTGTTAGCAGTGTGCAAGTTAGAGACCAAGCACAAGCATTTTTCCTTCCAGAGAGAACAGTCCAGTTGCTTTGTGTGATTTTATTAGAAAAATCAGTTAAAGTGCTATAGGAATTGATGTCAAAACTGCCCCAGCTGTCATCCTGTATGGTGAAGACATCGTCAATGTATCTGTACCAGATTATGACTCATGGTTTGATGTTGGAAGGATGGTAATTTCTTAGTATTCCATGTATTGATTAGCAAGCAACCAAATTTCTCACTGAAGAATTCATTGTTGTTGAAAGAGAAAACATTGGTAGTAATACATAATTTGGTGAGACCTAAGATTCTGGATGGAAAATTGACACCTCCCAAAAACTTACCTTCTGTTGTCATAGTTTGATCTATTAATGAATACATATATATTTTTTTTTATTTTAGCAAGTTGGCCGTCTCCCACCGAGGCAGGGTGACCCAAAAAGGAAGAAAATCCCCCAAAAGAAAATACTTTCATCATTATTCAACACTTTCACCTCACTCACACATGATCATCGTTTTTTGCAAAGGTGCTCAGAATACAACAGTTTAGAAGCATATACGTATAAAGATACACAACATGTCCCTCCAAACTGCCAATATCCCAAACCCCTCCTTTAAAGTGCAGGCATTGTACTTCCCATTTCCAGGACTCAAGTCTGACTATATAAAAATAACCGGTTTCCCTGAATCCCTTCACTAAATATTTCCCTGCTCACACTCCAACATCGTTAGGTCCCAAATACCATATGTCTCCATTCACTCCTATCTAACATGCTCACGCACACTTGCTGGAAGTCCATGCCCCTCGCCAATAAAACCTCCTTTACCCCCCTCCCTCCAACCTTTTCGAGGACGACCCCTACCCCGTCTTCCTTCCCCTACAGATTTATATGCTCTCCATGTCTTTCTACTTTGATCCATTCTCTCTAAATGACCAAACCACCTCAACAACCCCTCTTCTGCCCTCTGACTAATACTTTTATGAACTCCACACCTTCTCCTAATTTCCACACTCCAAATTTTCTGCATATTTACACCACACATTGCCCGTAGATAGGACATCTCCACTGCCTCCAACCACAACCTCGCTGCAGCATTTACTACCCAAGCTTCACATCCATATAAGAGAGTTGGTACCACTATACTTTCATACATTCCCTTCTTTGCCTCCATAGATAACGTTTTTTGTCTCCATATGTACCTCAGTGCACCACTCACCTTTTTTCCTTCATCAGTTCTGTGGTTAACCTCATCATTCATAAACCCATCCACTGACACGTCAACTCCAAAATATCTGAAAACATTCGCTTCTTCCATACTCCCTCTCTCCAATGTAATATCCAATTTTTCTTTATCTAAATCATTTGACACCCTCATCACCTTACTCTTTTCTATGTTCACTTTCAACTTTCCACCTTTACATTATTACCTTTATTATTATTTCTATGTTAAAAGCAGGGGGGGATATAGTGTTGGAGTGGTTGGTACTTTTGTTTAATAAATGTATGAAAGAGGGGAAGGTACCTAGGGATTGGCAGAGAGCATGTATAGTCCCTTTATATAAAGGGAAAGGGGACAAAAGAGACTGTAAAAATTATAGAGGAATAAGCTTACTGAGTATACCAGGAAAAGTGTACGGTAGGGTTATAATTGAAAGAATTAGAGGTAAGACAGAATGTAGGATTGCGGATGAGCAAGGAGGTTTTAGAGTGGGTAGGGGATGTGTAGATCAGGTGTTTACATTGAAGCATATATGTGAACAGTATTTAGATAAAGATAGGGAAGTTTTTATTGCATTTATGGATTTAGAAAAGGCATATGATAGAGTGGATAGAGGAGCAATGTGGCAGATGTTGCAAGTATATGGAATAGGTGGTAAGTTATTAAATGCTGTAAAGAGTTTTTATGAGGATAGTGAGGCTCAGGTTAGGGTGTGTAGAAGAGAGGGAGACTACTTCCCGGTAAAAGTAGGTCTTAGACAGGGATGTGTAATGTCACCATGGTTGTTTAATATATTTATAGATGGGGTTGTAAAGGAAGTAAATGCTAGGGTGTTTGGGAGAGGGGTGGGATTAAATTATGGGGAATCAAATTCAAAATGGGAATTGACACAGTTACTTTTTGCTGATGATACTGTGCTTATGGGAGATTCTAAAGAAAAATTGCAAAGGTTAGTGGATGAGTTTGGGAATGGGTGTAAAGGTAGAAAGTTGAAAGTGAACATAGAAAAGAGTAAGGTGATGAGGGTGTCAAATGATTTAGATAAAGAAAAATTGGATATCAAATTGGGGAGGAGGAGTATGGAAGAAGTGAATGTTTTCAGATACTTGGGAGTTGACGTGTCGGCGGATGGATTTATGAAGGATGAGGTTAATCATAGAATTGATGAGGGAAAAAAGGTGAGTGGTGCGTTGAGGTATATGTGGAGTCAAAAAACGTTATCTATGGAGGCAAAGAAGGGAATGTATGAAAGTATAGTAGTACCAACACTCTTATATGGGTGTGAAGCTTGGGTGGTAAATGCAGCAGCGAGGAGACGGTTGGAGGCAGCGGAGATGTCCTGTTTAAGGGCAATGTGTGGTGTAAATATTATGCAGAAAATTCGGAGTGTGGAAATTAGGAGAAGGTGTGGAGTTAATAAAAGTATTAGTCAGAGGGCAGAAGAGGGGTTGTTGAGGTGGTTTGGTCATTTAGAGAGAATGGATCACAGTAGAATGACATGGAAAGCATATAAATCTATAGGGGAAGGAAGGCGGGGTAGGGGTCGTCCTCGAAAGGGTTGGAGAGAGGGGGTAAAGGAGGTTTTGTGGGTAAGGGGCTTGGACTTCCAGCAAGCGTGCGTGAGCGTGTTAGATAGGAGTGAATGGAGACGAATGGTACTTGGGACCTGACGATCTGTTGGAGTGTGAGCAGGGTAATATTTAGTGAAGGGATTCAGGGAAACCGGTTATTTTCATATAGTCGGACTTGAGTCCTGGAAATGGGAAGTACAATGCCTGCACTTTAAAGGAGGGGTTTGGGATATTGGCAGTTTGGAGGGATATGTTGTGTATCTTTATATGTTTATGCTTCTAGACTGTTGTATTCTGAGCACCTCTGCAAAAACAGTGATAATGTGCGAGTGTGGTGAAAGTGTTGAATGATGATGAAAGTATTTTCTTTTTGGGGATTTTCTTTCTTTTTTGGGTCACCCTGCCTCGGTGGGAGACGGCCGACTTGTTGAAAAAAAAAAAAAAAAAAAAAAATTATTTCTAAATGTTTAGCTCATTTATAAGGAAATCAGATGGTGTCTCTTGATTGGGTGGAGAGTTGTGGTTAGTGAGACACTGAATAGTGTTAACATAAAGTATTATTATATTCACAGAGATGTACTAAACTAACCTGGATATATTGTACTTATGAAGCCAGGTGTAACCATGGTAAAGTTATACGTTACTCGAATGTTAAGCAAACCTGCGTTTTTTTTTTTTTTTTTTTTTTTTTGTAATAGTAACACAGAATCCATGGACAACTTGACTTCAAATTCTTCCCTGCTACCTCCTTTATTTCTTACCTTGAACTTGACCTTGTCAGGGTCTTTGAAATATATGTATGAAGTTTTGGTTTTCAAGCAGATAACTGTATTTGTTTTAAAATAATCTTTCTTTCTTTGCAGTATACATGAATCCATATTTGTACATCCTACACCAGAATGCTGTAGAAGTGATAGAGATCCGTCCAGACTGTTTTACTAAAGTATCATCAGATTTAGAATCAGACAGTGATTCAAACCCACCTGTCAGAACAGCTTCCAAAAACATAGCAAGACCATCGTTTCTGTGTAAGACAAATGTCTTTTTTTTTTTATTTATTTAAATAATATAAGCCTTGTCTGGTTAGCCGGATTTGAGTCCTGGAGGTGGGAAGTACAATGCTTGCACCTTAAAGGAGGGGTTTGGGATATTGGTAGTTTGGAGGGACATGTTATATATCTTTGTATATGCTTTTCAACTGTTGTATCTAGATGCCTCTGTAAAAACAGTGATTATGTATGAGTGAGGTGAAAGTGTTGAATGATGATGAAAGTATTTTCTTTTTGGGGATTTTCTTTCTTTTTGGGTCACCCTGCCTCGGTGGGAAATAGCCGACGTGTTAAAAAAAAATCTGTCAAGACAGTGATAGTATAGAAATAGTGTAAATGATGGTGAAAGCATTTCTTTTTTGGGTCACCCTGCCTCAGTGGGAGACAGCCAGTGTGTTAAAAAAAATATAAAAGGATGATAGAATTGTTTACACATTGTATTCTTTATATAACTATTTGCTAATCAAAAATCTTTACCATCAGGTTCAGCATTAACTGCAGAAAGTATTGTTGTTGCCTCAAGAAGTTTGGACAAACTGGAAGTTGTTGAGATCACTGCTAAGTTTCCTGAAGATATGGACCTTAACTCCACATGGGGTACCCTGTTCTCAGCCACATTGACATTGTTAGTGATAAGTATTTTAAAGCTAAATTATATGTATGTTTTTACCTTGCCAATTTTCAGGTTTATATTACATTCAGGGTGAAGGACTGAAACCATAGACCATACAGTACCTAGGGTAAAAGTATTCCAGTTTCTTAGATTGAGTGACATTGACCAGCATTAAGTGAGGAATATTAATAAAGAAGAGGTGAAGTTTATTATATTCATGAATTTAGAAAAGGAAGTGAGTGTGTTTAGATACTTGGGAGTGAACATGTTCGTGGTTGGCTCTATGAAAGACGACGTGTACCGTAGAATTAATGAGGGGATTAAAGGTGTATGACATTGAAGCATTTGTGGAGTTAAAGAATGTTATCCAAGGAGGCTTGGATCAAGAATCTTTCAGTATCAAAACACCTCTCTTGAGAGGAATAAGAACTTTGTATATATGTTCATCCCAATTGTTTCTCCAGAATTTCTATATAGGAGCCTCTCAGGGAAGGTTGATACCAGGGCAAACCTGCCTTTCCCTTCCTTGGCTCAAACCTGCATGCTTCCCATTTCCCCAAGTGCTGTATGACCCTTACATTTAGTGTTCCCCTATGAATAATATAATAATATGTAGAGGGAGCTTAGGGGTGGCAACCTGGTTAGAAATGGGAATGTGAGAGGACCTGTTTAAGTTGCATTTTTATTTTGGGTAGCTTTAGGGGGACTGGACACTCCCCCTCCTTCCCTGATGTAACCTATACAGTTTAGTACATATTTATTAATATAATATACATTTGGTTGTTTAATATATTTATAGATGGGGTTGTAAAAGAAGTAAATGCTAGGGTGTTCGGGAGAGGGGTGGGGTTAAATTATGGGGAATCAAATTCAAAATGGGAATTGACACAGTTACTTTTTGCTGATGATACTGTGTTTATGGGAGATTCTAAAGAAAATTTGCAAAGGTTAGTGGATGAGTTTGAGAATGTGTGTAAGGGTAGAAAGTTGAAAGTGAACATAGAAAAGAGTAAGGTGATGAGGGTATCAAATGATTTAGATAAAGAAAAATTGGATATCAAATTGGGGAGGAGGAGTATGGAAGAAGTGAATATTTCAGATACTTGGGAGTTGACATGTCGGCGGATGGATTTATGAAGGATGAGGTTAATCATAGAATTGATGAGGGAAAAAAGGTGAGTGGTGCGTTGAGGTATATGTGGAGTCCAAAAACGTTATCTATGGAGGCAAAGAAGGGAATGTATGAAAGTATAGTAGTACCAACACTCTTATATGGATGTGAACCTTGGGTGGTAAATGCAGCAGCGAGGAAACGGTTGGAGGCAGTGGAGATGTCCTGTATAAGAGCAATGTGTGGTGTAAATATTATGCAGAAAATTCGGAGTGTGGAAATTAGGAGAAGGTGTGGAGTTAATAAAAGCATTAGTCAGAGGGGTTGTTGAGGTGGTTTGGTCATTTAGAGAGAATGGATCAAAGTAGAATGACATGGAAAGCATATAAATCTATAGGGGAAGGAAGGAGGGGTAGAGGTCGTCCTCGAAAGGGTTGGAAAGAGGGGGTAAAGGAGGTTTTGTGGGCGAGGGGCTTGGACTTCCAGCAAGCGTGCGTGAGCGTGTTAGATAGGAGTGAATGGAGACGAATGGTACTTGGGACCTGACGATCTGTTGGAGTGTGAGCAGGGTAATATTTAGTGAAGGGATTCAGGGAAACCGGTTATTTTCATATAGTCGGACTTGAGTCCTGGAAATGGGAAGTACAATGTTGCCTGCACTTTAAAGGAGGGGTTTGGGATATTGGCAGTTTGGAGGGATATGTTGTGTATCTTTATACGTATATGCTTCTAAACTGTTGTATTCTGAGCACCTCTGCAAAAACAGTGATAATGTGCAAGTGTGGTGAAAGTGTTGAATGATGATGAAATTATTTTCTTTTTGGGGATTTTCTTTCTTTTTTGGGTTACCCTGCCTCGGTGGGAGACGACCGACTTGTTGAAAAAAAAAAAAAAAATTGCAACTCTGTCAAACTGCTCAGTGATCCACCTTTTATAGCATTTTGAATAATATTTATCTTTTCCTTAACCCTTAAACTGTCCAAGCAGATCAGCGTTCACATGCGTAGTGCTCCAAAAGTAGATCTACGTTTTTTTACATATTTTCAAATATAACAAAAAAAAAAAAAAAGAGTAGATCAAAGTTTTTTACACATTTTCAAATGTAAAAAAAAAAAAAATCTACTTTTTTTACATACTTTCAAATGTTGAAAAAACGTATATATACGTTTGGACCGTTTACGGGTTAATGAAATTTATTTTTTATATAAAACTGAATGTATATATTCAAATACCACATTCCTGATTCATTAATGCATACATTTTAACTTTATTTTTATCTTTTGCAGTTAATATTTTGTGAATCCTGTGACATACAACCAAAAATCAAGAACCGAAGATGATACATTTGACTGTCTTACAGTTTATAGAAGATACCCAGTAACTGTAATGAAAGGGCTTGTCTACCAGGCCTGCCATTTACTTCAAAACTGGAAGATTTTTTATTGGGCTTTACAAAGCTATCACTTGTAATTGCCCTTTTTCTTCAATATACTATACTTTTCTGTATGCAACTGACTATTTGTTGGTAAGCAAGAAACCTAAGATTTTTTCTTGAATTAATTTTTTTTTTTTTTCAACAAGTCGGCCGTCTCCCACCGAGGCAGGGTGACCCAAAAAAGAAAGAAAATCCCCGAAAAGAAAATACTTTCATCATCATTCAACACTTTCACCACACTCACACATTATCACTGTTTTTGCAGAGGTGCTCAGAATACAACAGTTTAGAAGCATATACGTATAAAGATACACAACATATCCCTCCAAACTGCCAATTACTTTACCTTAATAATAATAATAATGACCATACTACTTTGACCACTTGTACTCATTTTCTCTCCACCTTTCTTTCAATAGTTTATGCTTCCCACTCTCCTTTTCTTTAGTTGCTAAATGATTTTCAAATTACTTTTTACCCACTGACACCATCTGCCTCTTACTGTAGATACTAAATAAGTGTCTGACATATTAATTGTTCTTATTTAAAACATGCACATCCGCTAGGGTTTTCACATAATATATATGGTTCTACAAACTGTTGTCACTGTACTTCATGCTTTGTATACATACTTGCATGCCCTTTTCATTAAGTATTACCCACTTCTTAATATATGTAATTCATTCTTAATATACTTAATTCAATTGTAGACTCCTTTGTCATTTACCTCTGGCACTCCAAATTTGCCTACTGTGCCCTCTAAGTTTCCCTACCTCAGTACAGTATTGAGGTCATCCATAACAATATTCTCCCACTGGTTCAATACTCTCTCAACTTTCACTTAATGTATCTCAGAATCTCTTTTTACATCCTCTCACCTCCAGGTGCATAAACTTGTTAAAATTCTTGTATCTCACTTATTGTAATAATTTTGGTAGAATTGCCAACAATATGTTAGGTAAAAGGACACAACAAGTACAGTGGACCCCCGCTTAACGATCACCTCCAAATGCGACCAATTATGTAAGTGTATTTATGTAAGTGCGTTTGTACGTGTATGTTTGGGGGTCTGAAATGGACTAATCTACTTCACAATATTCCTTATGGGAAAAAATTCGGTCAGTACTGGCACCTGAACATACTACTGGAATGAAAAAAGTTCGTTAACCGGGGGTCCACTGTACAACTAATATTACATTTTATTATGGCAATGTTTTGCTCTCAAGGAGCTTTGTCAATCCATTACAAACAATACAGAAACACAGAAGGTATATATAGGTATAGGTACAGAGTGAGGTACAAAACTTAATATAATTATTGTAGGTAGTAGTAGTTGTAGCAATTATGTGATGACAGGGTTTATTGCTTTTAGGAGAATTCTTGCCAATACCTCACAAATGATGAAGCTGCCTTTATTCTGTTTAGTTGTGTTAGAAATAGTGATTAATGATGAATAAAGGCATTTAAGTCTACAGAAATTGGGTTCTTTGATCACTAGACGGGTGTCGTTAAATTTCATCAAGTGGTTGGCGGAATTCTGGTGTTGTACGCAGGCATTGTTCAAGTTGTTATTCCTACATGCATTTATGTATTCACTGAGATGTGTTTCAAGATTTCTTCCTGTTGCACTTACGTATATTCTGTTACAATCTCCTCAGGGGATAGTATAAACCCCTGCATTGAGTGGATCAATGTTTCTCAATTTTCTCCTAGTCAGATCTCTTACGGCAGTACTGGTTGCTAACACTAGAGTTGCAATTTCAACCAGTACTTCCATAAAAGATCTGACTAGGAGGAAATTGAAAAACATTAATCCAATCAACATGGGTTTATACTATCCCCTATGGAGGATGTGACAAAATATACATAGGTGAAACAGCAAGAAACCTTGAAACACATCTCAGTGAACACATAAATGCACGTAGGAACAACAACTTTTGTTTGAACAATGCCTGCAGAATTCTGCCAACCGCCTGATGAAATTTAATGATGTCCGCCTAGTGATCAAAGAACCCAATTTCCGTAGATGTAAATGCCTTGAATCATCATTAATCACTATTTCTAATACAAACAGAATAAAGGCAGCTTCATTATCTCTGAAGTATTGGCAAGAATTCTACTAAAAGCAATAAACTCTGCCATCACATACCTGATATAACTACTACTAATTCTACTACCACAAGTACTATTACTACCACCACAAGGACCACCACCACTACTACCTACAATGATTATATGTTTTGCACCTCACTCTATACATACTTATGTATACCTGTGTGTGTCCATGTATTGTTTGTAATGGCTTGACAGAGCTCCTGGAGAGCAAAACTTTGCCACCATAAAATGTCACATTAGTTGCACTTGTGTCCTTTTACCTAACATCTCACTTACTCTAAGCCACAATCTTAAATTTAAACGCTTGTACCTTTCTTTTCTTGACACAGTTTTTCATATAATATTTAATTACATTTACTCCTGTTGTACCTCCCACCCTTTTTTAACTTCACTCAGTGCTATGATATCCCATTTCCTTCAGTAATGACATTGCTAGTCAATTCTTTCCTGTATGTATTGTATCCATACACAGTTAAGGAATCCAACTTTTAACATTTATTTTTCTTTTAAATGCTAAAAGGAATTACTAGCCCTTTGCTTCCTGCATTTTAGTCACCTTTGACAAATGACTTGTGGAGAAATGATTGTAATCCACTTTTCTATGACTTTTAAAAGAAATACTACAAGGCCAAGAACTAATACAGAAAAAATTTAGGTCGAGTGTACACACACAGCTACATCCATATACATGTTGTGTATTAGGTTAAAAAGAAGCTGCAAGATTTCATCATCTAATGTATTTACGAAAGAAATGACCAATAATCCTGCAAGCACAAAACATTTAACAGATTTCTGCATTATTTGTATGACAAGACAGCAGTTTCTTCCTGAGAACTGCTGTCTATACCAACCCACTACCTGTACATGCAGCAAATGAGATATCTTGGATAACTTTTCTTGTAAGTCACAAACTCTTCCTAAAAATATTAGTTGCTTCTAATTTTCAAGGAATTCTCGGTAAATTTTAATTAACCCTTAAACGGTCCAAACAGATCGACGTTTAAATTCGTAGCTAGGAAGGAAGGCGGGGTAGGGGTCGGCCTAGGAAGGGTTGGAGGGAGGGGGTAAAGGAGGTTTTGTGTGCGAGGGGCTTGGACTTCCAGCAGGCATGCGTGAGCGTGTTTGATAGGAGTGAATGGAGACAAATGGTTTTTAATACTTGACGTGCTGTTGGAGTGTGAGCAAGGTAACATTTATGAAGGGATTCAGGGAAACCGGCGGGCCGGACTTGAGTCCTGGAGATGGGAAGTACAGTGCCTGCACTCTGAAGGAGGGGTGTTAATGTTGCAGTTTAAAAACTGTAGTGTAAAGCACCCTTCTGGCAAGACAGTGATGGAGTGAATGATGGTGAAAGTTTTTCTTTTTCGGGCCACCCTGCCTTGGTGGGAATCGGCCGGTGTGATAATAAAAAAAAAAAAAAAAAAAAAAAATAATAATAATAAAAGTAGATCTACTTTTTTTTACATATTTTCAAATATAACAAAAAAAATGTAGATAAAAGTTTTTTTTACACGTTTTCACATGTAAAACAAAAAAGATCTACATTTTTTTACATACTTTCAGATGTTGAAAAAATGTATATATACGTTTGGACCATTTAAGGGTTAATTTGCATATGGTTCCTAAGCACAAATACAGCTTGTTATAAATTCTAATATATATAAATTTATGACAGATAGTTAAAGCCCATTAGTGTTCATGTAAATGTATGATTTTGTGAGGAAATTATTTAAAACTTTGAATATAGTACATAATTTGTCTTCAAAAATAATATACTGCTTTCAGGTGTGATGAATGGTTTTGAAAACCGACAAGTTGAAGAATTGAGACACTTGTGCAACATATGGGAATCTTTATTGAAGAAACGTTTCGCCACACAGTGGCTTCATCAGTCCAATACAAAGTAGAAATGGGTAAGGAGAGGAGTTCGAGGTAATCAGTCCCTCAACCTGGAATTGATGTGTTCAGTCCATCGCTCTTGTAGGAGTGATGGACTGAACACATCGATTCCAGGTTGAGGGACTGATTACCTCGAACTCCTCCTCTCCTTACCCATTTCTACTTTGTATTGGACTGATGAAGCCACTGTGTGGCGAAACGTTTCTTCAATAAAGATTCCCATATGTTGCACAAGTGTCTCAATTCTTCATACTGCTTTCAACTACAAAGAAATGCAGAGTATACAATCAAGCTGTATTTGAATAGTGTTCAAAAGTTGTTTTCACTACATACAATCTTTTTGATTATAATAATAATTGCACTACATACAAGTGCTGGATTGCCAAAAACAAAAATTTTGTATTCATTCATTTTTCAACAGACATTGCACAAATGCATCATAGTTTTAACTTCTTTCATACCTATCCCTGTATCTATGTAAAAAACTAATAAAAAATTAAAATGTTACCATTTTAATTTTGTTTTTCTTGTGAGGTGACACCTGAGTATTCATGAGAGGTTCTTCCGCTTCATTAACATCTAAGGTTTCCACGGCACTTCCATCTATTCGACTTAACGTGATGTTTGCCTTTTCTTTTTCCTTCTGAGAACAAAAATAAGAATGTACTACAGAATAAAGTAAGTACTTGAGGTTTCTCATTTCCAAATGACCCTTGTGGGATTAGTGCTTAGTTTCGATTGTTGTAATAACACAAATGTCCCAATTTGCACAGCAATGTTCATAAAAAAGATACTAAGTGTTATTTTATGCATGTGGAAACACTAAACTTATAGGCGTCAACAGGGCACCGAGGAGTCCATCAAAATTTTATTATGAGGGAGCACTAAACCTGGAGGGGTTATACATTGCCTGTGGGGGAGGGGGGGATGGAAGGCATTCAGGCTTAATTCAGGGAATTGGAGCACAGACCCAATTTCCTAGATTAAGAGCCCCTCACCAGCATCAAGGAACCTTCCTTGATGCTGGAAGTTGAGGAACTATAATTGTATCTGATCTATGTGCCAGCATTTATGCCCTCAACAATAGGTTGATGATTATTATTATTATAATCAAGGGGGAAGCGCTAAACCCGGAGGATTATACAGCGCCTGGGGGGGGATGTGGAAGGCATTCAGGCTTAATTCGGGGAACTGGAGCACAGATCCAATTCCCTAAATCAAGAGCCCCTCACCAACATCAAGGAACCTTCCTTGAGGGGAATAGGTTGATGAATACATATGGAAAATGAGGGGCAGGGTAGCTCCAATTCCCTTGGATCAAAAAACCTCCATCATCAGGGTGAGGTTTAGGTAAGTTGAAAAAATATTTTTCTGTTCATAAGTGTTTTAGATGAATCTGATAGTCAGGTTGCCTCCAGGAATAACAAGTTTTACTGTACTGTACACATTCTGGCAAGACAACCATTGAATGAGTGATAGTGAATGGATTTACTTTGAGTCACTTTAACTTGGAGGAAAACAAGCCTATGTGAAAAAAACTGCTCAACCTAAGCAAACAATAATACAAATACTACTCATAATTCATCAGTACAAACCTTTAAGTAAAAGGACACAAGTGCAACTAATGTGACATTTTATTGTGGCAACATTTTGGTCTCCAGGAGCTTTATCAAGCTGTTGTAATGGCTTAATAAAGCTCCTGGAGAGCAACCCCTCAAGGAAGGTTCCTTGATGTTGGTGAGGGGCTCTTGATTTAGGGAATTGGATCTGTGCTCCAGTTCCCCGAATTAAGCCTGAATGCCTTCCACATCCCCCCCCCCCAGGCGCTGTATAATCCTCCGGGTTTAGCGCTTCCCCCTTGATTATAATAATAATAATAATAATCCTGGAGAGCAAAACGTTGCCACAATAAAATGTCACATTAGTTGTACTTGTGTCCTTTTACCTAACATATTCTACCAACATTAATACAAACCTTTAGGTCTGGACAGTCTTTAGCTAGATGTTCAACTGAGCCACAACCTCTGCAAGCCCCACCATTAGGGTAAAGACCTCGAGGGTTGTCGGGACACTCTCGGGATATGTGTCCAACCTCACCACAAATAAAGCAGGTTGCATGTGAATACACTGAACCTTTTTGTTTCAGAGTACAATCACGAGATGTATGTTCTGTTGAACCACACTGTAAAAAAAATATATGTATATTACCTACACTAATTTGGTTAGAGAGATGGAACTTTATAAATTCATTGGCATGTAATTTGTGAAATTTGTTTGACAAATTTCATTCTATGAGTATAACATTAGTAAGGCACTTGATACTTGTATAACATTATGCAGAAGAAAATTCTGCAAGTTAATTAAATGCATATACTGTATGACCTTTGTGGGTTTAACGCTTAGTTTTGATTATAATAATAATAATGCATTATAGGTAGTAGGCTGGTAGACAGCAACCACCCAGGAAGGTACTACCGTCCTGTGGTAGTAGGCTGGTAGACAACAACCACCCAGGAAGGTACTACCGTCCTGTGGTAGTAGGCTGGTAGACAGCAACCACCCAGGGAGGTACTACCGTCCTGTGGTAGTAGGCTGGTAGAGAACAACCACCCAGGAAGGTACTACCGTCCTGTGGTAGTAGGCTGGTAGACAGCAACCACCCAGGGAGGTACTACCATCCTGTGGTAGTAGGCTGGTAGACAGCAACCACCCTGGAAGGTACTACCATCCTGTGGTAGTAGGCTGGTAGACAGCAACCACCCTGGAAGGTACTACCATCCTGTGGTAGTAGGCTGGTAGACAGCAACCACCCTGGAAGGTACTACCATCCTGTGGTAGTAGGCTGGTAGACAACAACCACCCAGGAATGTACTACCATCCTGTGGTAGGCTGGTAGACAGCAACCACCCAGGAAGGTACTACCGTCCTGTGGTAGTAGGCTGGTAGACAGCAACCACCCAGGAAGGTACTACTGTCCTGCTAAGCGAGTATAAAACAGAAACCTGTAATTGTTTTACATGATGGCAAGATTGCTAGTGTCTTATTTTTTTGTCTGATAAACATGCAAGATTTCAGGTACATCTTGCTACTTCTACTTGCACTTAGGTCATACTCACATGCATGTGCAAGCATATGTATACACACCCTTCTGGCTTTTCTTATATTTTCTTACTTGGTTTTGTTCTTGTTGTTTTTATTTTTTCCTCTTATCTCCAGGGGAAAGTGGAAAAAAATTCTTCCTCCATAAGCCATGCGTGTCGTAAGAGGCGGCTAAAATGCCAGGAGCAAGGGGCTAGTAACCCCTTCTCCTGTATATATTACTAAATTTAAAAGGAGGAACTTTTGTTTTTCCTTGTGGGCCACCCTGCCTCAGTGGGATATAGCCGGTTTGTTGAAAGAAGACGAATACTGCATATACAAGTGACCTTAGAGCAACAGAGTGAGAGAAATGAATCCTTAATGCTCCTTTAATATTGAGGTCTGCAGTAAGTACTCCATATGAACCCAGTAGTGTGTGCTCAGCCAATGACCTCCCCACCTCACCCCATCCAACAGCAGATGCTTACAAGGATTTGGCTATATGACCCACATAGGTTTGGTGCATAGTCTTGTAATAATAATAATGGATTTTTAAAGTAGATCTCCAGAAAGTGCAGTCAGAACTCCCAAAGCTGTCATTGTCCTGTACCTATGACCTCTAAGAATAATACAAAATGTTTGAATGATAAATTTTATTTTATATTTTGGCTCAATTTGTTTTAGAAAGCCATATCTCTAAGCATTGCTCTCGTCTAGTTAATACTGACATTCAAAAGAAAAAATGGCCAAAAAATAATATATATAGTTGGACATGCAGTCACTGAGCACATTTTGAACAAAATCCTATGGTTAATTTTTCATTTAGGGGCTGAGCATCAAGTACATGTACTAAGAAATGGGCACCACAAATTACGAAACCTATGAATCTGGCAGTGTGACCGTATGTTGAAATACAAACGACTGTTCCTTTATTACCTTACATTATGGAGATCAGGGGAGGAAAACAAAATAACTAGTAATACTCTTCTTAACAAAGTCACCAACATCTCTGATGTAAAACATATAGCAAAAGAAAACTATTCGTTTGAATTCACCCAGCTAAATTAGTCATGGCAAGTGATGATACAAATTTACTCAAATATTCATGCCATTGTCAGTCCCAGGAGCCAGTATATATGTCAAAAACTTAGCATTGTTGTAGAAGTGTCAGTGTCACTGGTGGTAACACTTCACACTTATCATGACTCGCGAAATCGTAATGACACCACTGAAAACAAACCATGCCATGGGTGGGGATTGAACTCGTGGTGAGCGATTCATTAAACTCCAGGCCAGTTGGCCCACTGGCTTATGCGCTGGCCTGCAGTTTTATGACTCACTTGCCACGAGTTTAATCCCCGCCTGTGGTATGGTTTATATTTATCAACCCAGTAAGCACATGCCGCATGGAATTTAGCTGGATATTATAGTAGATTGTGCCTATACACCGTAGCTGTTGAACATAAATGAAAAGACTCGCTTGCCATGGGTTTTATCCCCACCAATACCATGGTTTGCTTGCAATCACATTTTGATTTCCTGAGTCAAAAGAATATTTTCTTTGGCAAAGTATAGTAAAAACTTGATGTGTATTATGTAAGTGGGAGAAAACCAATTTTATTACCACCAAGAAACACATGAAAGAAAATATAAGTGTATACCTGGAGAGGGTTTTGGGGGTCAACGCCCCCGCAGCCTGGTCTGTGACCAGGCCGTAAGATTTACCTGTTATTTCATGTGAGAATGAAGCAAAAGAAAATAACAGCAATAATAGTACAGTCCTATATAACATGTTCATGTGATGAGTGATATTCTGCCAAGCTGCTTCGTGCTTCATAATTCTCCTCTTTAATAATTCAGTGAATTACAAGCAAGAAAAAGCATTTTTTTTTTTTTAACATATCGGCTCTCTCCCACCGAGGCACGGTGTCCTGCCAGAGGTGTGCTGAGACAAAGTTACTTACTGTATAACAAATAGTTATCTGTGCATCATTGGTCCCCCCTGTTGCTTCAGGACATGAAGAGACCATGTGACCTGGCTTACGGCACTTCAAGCATACTAGTTTCCTTTCATTTTTTAATAACCGTTCCTCTTTGCGGCGCTCCTTTTGCATGATAGTGTATAGCTCTTCTGCTGAAACCCCTTCTGCTGTGAGCCGCTCTGCAATACAGAGATATAAAAATGATGAACTTGGGATAAGCAAGTTCCTGCACTACATCCTCCCAAAACCTACTCACCCTTAAGTTGAATTTTAGCAACACTAGACAAGTAAATATAAACTCATGCAGTGTACATAAGGCCCATACTGTAACAGAAATTTACAAATGTATTTAACAAAGCCATACTGCAACTTCTTATCTTTATGAATTCTGTTTGTCATAATGAGCGACTGTTGATGAATAAACAGAAAAGTGGACGGGAGGCTCGAACTGTGGTCCTGAGATTAACAGAAGCCCAGTAGCTCAGTGGTAAAGCTCTTGACCTGTTTATTGAGACCATGGTTTGAGCCTTCCATCCACCTTTATGCTTATTGTTCAATTATATTTCACCTCTATATCACGACGACTGGGGAAAAAATATATGATACTTACCCTTTAGCTTATTAAGCCTATCTGCAGATTCCTTTTTGACCCAGAAACCGTCAAATTTGACTACACTCTCAGCAGATTTGCTCTGATTTTCAACAGAATTTAAGCTGCCTTTTTGTTCATGTGCACTATGCTTATTGATCATTCTTTGTCCTGTCCCTCTACTCAAAAAAATCATTAATTTCCTATTATAAAACCGCTTCTCCTTCTTCATGGCTCGCTGGAAGATGATTTGTTCTTCCCCTGTCAACTCTCTTGCATCACAGTTTTCTACTCTTGCATTATATATATTTCTTAACTTCTCTTCACTTGCAGCATTAAGCATCTCGACAGCTTCTCGCAATACCCAGTACCCTTCATACTGAGTCATTATGTCATTCTCTTCAAAGACAAATGAACCAGTTTGCCATTCACCGTGAAGTGTTTTTCTATTGGCTATAGATTTTCCTAAAGTTTTACTGTTAGCACCTTTTGTCCATGTTACAGGTATAACTTTTTGGTGTGCTTTAGAAAGGGAGTGGTTGACATGGATGCCTTTGTCTTGTACATTTCTTTCTTGTGTGTTATATGTTTTATGTAGCTCTTCACTCTGATGGTTTTCTGGCCTCTCATTCAGTGTCTCATTATCAAGTGATTTATTGGCAATACCAATGACATTTTGGTTTTCACAGGTGCTGTCAGCTTCAAGGACTACTTCTTTAGGTTTATTTCTGACATCCTTCGTCTTAGTTTTCTTGCCTTTCTTTTTCAGTTTTATAGGAGTTTCATCTTGAGTTGTGTCTTTTGCTTTCAGTGGCTTCTGTTCACTTACTAGTTCTTTCTGTTCATATATTAACTCTATCCTCAGCTGCCGGTGTGCTTTCCTTTTGGCTTTCATCATTTTCCTCATAATCTGTAATGATTACTTGGATATAAAAACTGTTTAGCCTGGTGTAACATATTTAGAAATCAATCTACTGAAACAGAAAAGGCCGTAAGAGATTTCTTTTATTAAGTGTCAGAGAGTAATTCATGGAATAATAATAATAATAATAATAATAATAATAACAACTGAAAACAACTCCAGAATGGAGCAGGACTCAACCCATGGTAAGGCACTTCTAAAATAGCCAAACTAACACTCTCACTGTTAAGTCATGGAGGTGTGGCCACAGTGTGGTCTATGCTAACTTTTTTAGTGTATAAAAATACACCTAGCTGGATGAATCTTCTTAGGTCCACATGGCATAATACTGTGAGCATTGATTTGGTAATATCAAGACTACCTCATCAGGGGTTGAATCCTTCTCTGTTACTGAGCTATAAGAAAGGTTTGTTTTTATTTATGGAATTAAAAGAATTCATGCATCAAAAAGCATCTGTTAGTGGTTCCTGAGATTACTGTATTTTCTGGTATATAAGGCACACCTTTTTCCCACAAGTCTTGGAAAATCAGCTTGCACCTTTTATGTTCGAGGGCAAGCTTTGGGTTACACTTTATCATAAATTAAGAAGGTAATTTGCCTTTGAATATGACTGCTGATCTACTGTTATAGTACTTTATTGTGCACCTTATTTGCCAAAAAAGACAGTATATTTCCCATGATCTGGCCTCAGACCAGGCCTCCTAAACTGAAAAGGAAATATTACAAGCTTAAGAACTATTAAGAAACACACGGGAGAGTGAAGACATGTGTACAGAGAATTTAAGTTGAAGTTTGTAAGATTTACCATCACCTTCCTCTTCAAAGGGGGCTCCTTGGCGTGGTGAAGAGGCTCTTGGTCTGAGGAATTAGACCTGTCAGTCTCCTTCCTCAGACCAAACCTAATTACCCCCCAATCCCCCCTTCCCTATCCCATCCTCCCCTTTTCCCTTTCCTCCTCCCCCTCCCCACCCCTCCCTTTTGCCCTTCCTCTTTTTGGCCTTTGGGATTTTTCCCACAGGCGCACTAGTTCCCAGGTAGGGGAAAGGGTACCGGGGTCCATCCCATTCCGTTGAGGTTCTTGGCGGTGGCGTAGTTTGCCGTGGAATCTGGATTGCCTGGGGATGTCCCGATCCCTCTCCGGTATCCTGGAGAGTGGCTTTGGGTGTCTTTCGGGCGATGGGTGTATCTCAGGAAGCCACCTTTCGGATTCCGGGGGTGGTGGCCGAAGGAGGTATGCTTTGTGGCGGATATCCGGACACCCTCTCTTTTGTCCACCAAGGTAGCTCGGCAGATGTGAGGTTGCTATCCCGGATTGCTGGTTTACTGGCATGATGGGTAGGGTATGGCACGGGTTCCATGCTGCATCTGCGCTACTTGCGGTGCTGAGGTCCTCTTGGGCGCGGAGGGAGATTTCTGGCCCTTTCATTCCTCCTAGGAGCTATCCCTCCCTGGTTCCCCCTTTTTTTTATTCTTTTTTTTTATTTTCTTTTCTTCTTTCTTTTTTTTCTTAAAAACAAAAAGAAAGACGTAACCTAACCATGGCAGCCCTAGTCCATGAACCTGCTACCCTCGGGCCCCTTCTTGATACCGCACCCCGTTCTGACCCCGCCTCGTCTTTGGACCACTCTTCGGACACTCCTCATGCCTCTGTACCTCTTGCCAGTGCTGTTTCCTCACCCGCTTCAGGTACTGAGGTCTCGACTGACTCCGTTGATTTATCTGACCTCTGCTCTCCTTTGACTATGCTTCTGGCCTCTCCCTCTACGGTGCGGCAATTTTTGAATTGCTGGCCCGTTCCACATCGGACCAACTCTGGTCCCACGCCTAAATGCCAACGACAATTACCTGCTGATGATACTTCTCCGCCTTCTCGTTCTTCTCAGAAAAGATCGACACGTCCTGCACTCCCTCTCCACGCTCAGTTTCGGACTGCACAATGGACTAAATTCTTCACTTTACGACCGGCTTCCTGTACCGCCTATCTTTCCGACCACAGTATTGGCAAGGCACTCCTACACCATGTTGGTAAAGATATTTCTTTTCATGCTCTTAAGAGCGGTACGCGCATCATCACTGTACAGAATGCTACCCAAGCTCATGATCTTTCTCTTCTTTCCCATATAGATACTGTTCCCGTCACTATTGAAAAACATCATTCCCTCAATTCTTGTAGTGGTACCGTCATTCTGCCCCATACCATAGTTCAACAAAATTTCCAGACATGTGGCAATGACATTCTTGAACAGCTGGAACTCCAAGATCTCCCAATCCTCAAGGTAGACACTTATGTTCTTCCTGCCCGCGGGTGGAGACGATACCCTAGCAATGTGGCTCGTTTAACTTTTGACAGCCGTGAACTCCCATCCTCAGTTTATGTAGCAGGACATCGGTTACAAGTTCGAAAGGTGATCCCTACACCGCAACAGTGTAGAAATTGCTGGCGATTTGGCCATCCAGTGAAATACTGCAGATCCATAGCCGAATGCCCAGTCTGTGGAGCCGATGACCATTCTAATACGTCTTGCAATCGACCTCCCTCTTGCCTTAATTGTCATGAGGCTCACCCTTCGTACTCTCGCCGTTGCCAAATCTACTTAAATGAGCGGGAAATCTGTTACCTCAAAGAGGCAGAAGGTCTCCCTTATGCCATGGCAGTTTCTCATCTCCGCCTCCAAGGAAGACTACCTCGTGTTTCTTATTCCCGTGTTTCAAAATGTCCCCCCACTTCTGGGGTCCCATCTTTTGCAGCCTCCTCTGTGGTTACCTCTCCCATAGTCACTCCTGTTTCTAATTCTTTTGCTGTCCTAGGCTCAGACGTCGCTACTTCAACGCCTCAGTCTGTTCTCGCTTCTTTGTGTTCTCCCTCACAAGCCTCAGTATCGACGAGACCTCGTATGACACCTCCTCCCAATCGTCCCTCTACTTCCCAGAAGTCAAAAAAAGGTCCTTTAACCCCTCCTTCCCTTCTTCCACCTCTTCATTTTACCTTTCCTGTCTCTGTACCAGGTTCTTCCCCTCTCACTGGCTCTGTTACAAGTGTAGAGGTTCACCCTCCTCCTCGTACTATACCTACCTCCCCTGTTCCCTCCCAAGTTTCTTCCTCTTCTGCCACCTCCCAGGTTTCTGCCTCTTCTGTCCCCTTCCACGCTTCTTCTCCAGTTCCCTCCACCCTCTCGCCCCCCCCCCTTGGTACAGTCCATTACAGTTCCAATCTTTACTCATCCTCCCCCTACCATCTCCAATATTGTCTCCCAAACGACGTCTCTGAATTCCGAAACACTTGAAGCAATCTCTGAATATATTGCAGAGACCAAACCATCAATGGACACTGATCCACCCTCTGTTCCTTCTCTCTACTCTCCTCCATCTGTGCAACTCCTTTCTTCACAGCGCACTGTTCCTTCGCTGCTTGAACGTTTTCCCCTGCCTCCACATGTGGACTTTTCTAACCCCTCTAATCCGTAGGAACCCTTACCTGCGGATTTCAAGTATCTATATCATTGCCAATCATGGCCTATTTACAGTGGAATATACGCGGCCTCAGGGGTATTCAGGGTGAGCTTCAGATGTTACTCTCCCAGTTTTCCCCTGTTGGTGTTTGCTTACAGGAACCAAAATTACACTCTGCCATTATCTCTCCCATCTCAGGCTATAATTTATTGTATTCTTCAGATCCTTTTCCTGATGGGACCTTTAATGAAAGTGCCCTTCTTCTATGCACTGATATTCTGTACCATCAGCTATTTGTTCGTACTTCGCTGCATTACACAGCAGCCCGTATCCACTTGCATAGGTGGTATACGCTCTGTTCTTTATATCTCTCTCCATCTCAGGCACTATCTATTCCGGATATTGCCTTTCTTGTTTCGTCATTACCACCACCGATTCTGTTACTTGGCGATTTTAATGCCCATCATTTCCTCTGGGGGGGTCTCACTGTGATTCCCGTGGCATTCAGTTAGAGGCTTTTCTTGCCACCCATCCCCTCCATGTTTTAAATACAGGTACTCACACCCATTTTGATCCTCGGACTCACACCCTCTCTTGCATCGATCTCTCAGTCTGCTCTTCCTCCGCCGCATTACACTTCACCTGGTCTGTTCTCCCGGATTTACATGACAGCGATCATTTCCCAATCATTCTTACTTCCCCTTCATATTCACCACCTCTTCGTATCCCACGCTGGAAATTTGATCAGGCAAATTGGAACTTTTACTCACACCTAACTGTTTTTAGTGAGGTTCCTTCTTCGTCCTCCATTGATGAGCTTTTACACCTCTTCTCGTCCTTCGTTTTAACCACAGCTTCTCATTCTATACCCCAAACTTCGGGCAGTCATTCTCAGAAATGCGTGCCTTGGTGGTCTCCTGCTTGTGCTCGTGCAGTATGTTTGAAACGCGCTGCATGGGGCAGGTACCGGTACAATAGAACCACAGAGAGACTTCTTGATTTTAAGCAGAAGCGTGCGATCGCTCGCCGTGTCATCCGTGACGCTAAACACACTTGCTGGCGAGATTATGTCTCCACCATCAACTCTGCTTCCTCTATGAGTGCAGTCTGGAAAAAAGTACGAAATCTGAGTGGTAAATATTCTCCTGACCCGGCTCCTGTTCTGCGGGTTGCCGGTGTTGATATAGCAAACCCACTAGATGTTGCCAATGAAATTGGCAATCATCTGGTCCGTATTTCTCAGGGGCTCCATCTATGCCCCTCGTTTCTTTCCTCGAAGTCTGCCAGAGAGTTAGCACCCTTGGACTTTTCTTCTCTCAGAGAAGAACAGTATAATGTGCCTTTTACACTTCAAGAACTAGAGGCAACACTCTCAGCTTGCCGATCATCGGCAGCTGGGCCCGACGACATTCATATTCGTATGCTACAACATTTACATCAGTCAGCCCTTGCAGTCCTATTACGCCTTTTCAATCTTATTTGGTCACAAGGAGTTCTTCCACAGCTGTGGAAATCTGCCATTGTTCTCCCTTTCCGCAAACCAGGCACTAGGGACATGAAGCCTCACACTATCGTCCCATTGCTCTTACCAGTGCAGTTTGCAAATTGATGGAATGCCTGGTAAATAGACGTTTAGTGTGGTATTTAGAGACACACAACAGTCTCTCCACTCATCAATATGGCTTTTGTAAGGGACGTTCTACCATAGACCCCTTACTACGCTTGGATACATATGTTCGTAATGCCTTTGCGAATAACCACTCAGTTATTGCCATATTTTTTGACCTTGAGAAGGCATATGACACAACTTGGAGGTATAATATTTTGGCCCAAGCCCACTCCTTAGGCCTCCAAGGCAATCTACCATCCTTCCTTAAGAACTTTTTAACTGACAGACATTTCCGTGTTCAGGTTAATAATGTGCTCTCCCCGGACTTTATCCAAGCTGAAGGTGTGCCCCAGGGATGTGTTCTGAGCACAACACTTTTTCTCCTTGCTATTAATGATTTGGCCTCTAGTCTTCCATCAAATATTTGGTCATCACTCTATGTTGATGACTTCTCTATTGCCTGTGCAGGCGCTGACTGTCACCTCATTACAGTTTCTCTCCAGCATGCGGTCGACCGTGTTTCCAATTGGGCCACCACACATGGGTTTAAATTTTCCAGCACTAAAACCCACCAAATTACTTTCACTAGACGCTCTGTCATCTCCGATCATCCTTTGTACCTCTATGGCTCCCGTATCCCTGAACGTGATACAGTAAAGTTTCTGGGCCTCCTCTTTGACCGTAGGTTATCCTGGAAACCTCACATTACCTCTCTGAAGGCAACTTGTCACAGCCGGCTGAACCTTCTTAAAACCCTTGCTCATCTTTCATGGGGAGCTGATCGTCGAACCCTCCTTCACCTATATTCCACCCTTATCTTATCGAATCTTGATTATGGTGACCAGATCTATTCAGCGGCATCTGCTACTCTCTCTAGCCTTAACCCCATTCATCACCAAGGATTACATTTATGCCTTGGTGCTTTTCGCTCTTCCCCTGTTGAGAGCCTCTATGCAGAAGCGAACGTTTCATCCTTATCCGATCGCCGTGATGCCCATTGCCTTCGCTACTATGTACGCTCTCATGATCTCCGCAATCCTTCCATTTATAGAATGGTCACTGATATTAGTAGACATTCTTTATTTGTTCGCTGCCCCTGTTTACTCCGTCCCTTCTCTCTTCGCCTTCATTCGCTCTTGTCTTCTCTTCAATTACCAACTTTCTATGTTCATGTAGCATCTCACTTTTCCCTACCCCCCTGGGAAGTTCCAGCTGTTCGAGTCTGTTCTTTCTCTCTCCCTTGCTCGAAAGCCCAACTGTCTATGGTCGCTTCCCGCTCTCTTTTTCTTGACCACTTCCACTCTCATTCTCATGCCATTGCTGTGTACACAGATGGCTCTAAGTCTTCTGATGCCGTAGGATTCGCAGCAGTGTTTCCGGACAGCATCGTACGAGGGCATTTACTATCTTTGGCTAATATTTTTACTGCTGAATTGTATGCCATCCTTGCAGCACTTATCCGTATTGCATCTATGCCTGTGTCATCATTTGTGGTTGTCTCAGACTCCCTTAGTGCTTTACAGGCTATACAGAAATTTGATACACCTCACCCCTTAGTCCTCCGTATCCAACTTTGGCTACGCCGCATCTTTACCAAGCATAAAGATATTGTTTTTTGTTGGGTCCCTGGTCATGTTGACATACAGGGCAATGAACAGGCAGACACTGCTGCACGGTAAGCAGTACATAACCTACCAGTTTCATATAGAGGTATTCCATTTACGGACTATTTTGCTGCCATATCTTCCCACCTTCACACCCGTTGGCAACAACATTGGTCTACTATGCTCGGTAACAAACTTCAATCTATTAAACTGAGTATAGGTTACTGGCCGTCGTCTTATCACCAGTGTCGAGGTTGGGAGACTACTCTCTCCCGTCTTCGCATTGGCCATACTCGTCTTACTCATGGATATCTCATGGAGAGGCACCCTGCTCCTCTCTGTGAGAATTGCCAAGTTCCATTATCAGTCAGCCACATTCTGTTGGACTGCCCACTTTATCAACGAGCATGCAGAATTTACCTCCGTCGTCATCTTCGCTCCGCTGCTCTCTCTTTACCTTCCCTTCTCGCTGATGGACCCACCTTTCATCCGGACTCTCTCATTGACTTTTTGACAATAACTGACTTACTTCACAAATTCTGATACCTTCAGCCCTTTCTACCTCAATCTCTTGCTACCCTCTACCCCCATACTATCCCCTGCCCTGTTGTTTTCTGTAACCTACTGATCATCCCTCCTCCCTTCTGCCGCCCAATACCCTCGCTTCCTTCCCTACCCTGCAGCGCTGTATAGCCTTTGTGGCTTAGCGCTTCTTTTTGATTATAATAATAATAATACCATCACCTTATGTGTTCATGAGAAAGAAAGAATGAAGGAACTGCAACATAAAATGGTACAATTTATGGGTTTAGAAGAATAATGGGAACAATGGGTGCATGAGGATGAATACTGGACAAATACTCATCAACAAATTTGTTTGACATAAAATGCTATTATATCACATTAACCTAAAAAAGAAGAGCATTTTAACAATAGTTTGGAAACAGTTAGCAGATGAGGAACTTTTATAATCTTCTGGTAGATAGTTTTAGGTTTTTGGGACCGTGTATGAACTAAGTTTTTACACAGGGGATGTCAGAGAAGTGTGTTTCTTGTATTACACCTTTCAGTTCTATTGCAGCCCACTAAAAAGAGCATCATAACTGGGTTTACATTTGTATTTTTTTTTAACACGCTGAGCATCTCCCACTGAGAAACAAAAGTTTTTTTTTTTTTTTTTAGTAATTTAAATAGAAGAAGGGGTTACTAGCCCCTTGCTCATGGCATTTTAGTCACCTCTTACGACACACATGGCTTATAGAGAAAGGATTCTTCTTCACTTCCCCATGGAGATTTGTACTGATTGTCCTGTATATACAGTAAGCACTGTATTAAAGAGTTAATGTTATGTTTGCTGAATATGTTTAAACTTTTGAAGATTAGGGACAGGTGTTGTCTGGCACTTGCTTGAGTGATCTTACAAACAGTAGTAGCATTTTGTTAAGTTATTAATGTTTAATGTATTTATAGATGGGGTTGTAAGAGAAGTAAATGCGAGGGTCTTGGCAAGAGGCGTGGAGTTAAAAGATAAAGAATCACACATAAAGTGAGAGTTGTCACAGTTGCTCTTTGCTGATGACACTGTGCTCTTGGGAGATTCTGAAGAGAAGTTGCAGAGATTGGTGGATGAATTTGGTAGGGTGTGCAAAAGAAGAAAATTAAAGGTGAATACAGGAAAGAGTAAGGTTATGAGGATAACAAAAAGATTAGGTGATGAAAGATTGGATATCAGATTGGAGGGAGAGAGTATGGAGGAGGTGAATGTATTCAGATATTTGGGAGTGGACGTGTCAGCAGATGGGTCTATGAAAGATGAGGTGAATCATAGAATTAATGAGGGGAAAAGGGTGAGTGGTGCACTTAGGAGTCTGTGGAGACAAAGAACTTTGTCCTTGGAGGCAAAGAGGGGAATGTATGAGAGTATAGTTTTACCAATGCTCTTATATGGGTGTGAAGCATGGGTGATGAATGTTGCAGCGAGGAGAAGGCTGGAGGCAGTGGAGATGTCATGTCTGAGAGCAATGTGTGGTGTGAACATAATGCAGAGAATTCGTAGTTTGGAAGTTAGGAGGAGGTGCGGGATTACCAAAACTGTTGTCCAGAGGGCTGAGGAAGGGTTGTTGAGGTGGTTCGGACATGTGGAGAGAATGGAGCGAAACAGAATAACTTCAAGAGTGTATCAGTCTGTAGTGGAAGGAAGGCGGGGTAGGGGTCGGCCTAGGAAAGGTTGGAGGGAGGGGGTAAAGGAGGTTTTGTGTGCGAGGGGCTTGGACTTCCAGCAGGCATGCGTGAGCGTGTTTGATAGGAGTGAATGGAGACAAATGGCTTTTAATACTTGACGTGCTGTTGGAGTGTGAGCAAAGTAACATTTATGAAGGGATTCAGGGAAACCGGCAGGCCGGACTTGAGTCCTGGAGATGGGAAGTACAGTGCCTGCACTCTGAAGGAGGGGTGTTAATGTTGCAGTTTAAAAACTGTAGTGTAAAGCACCCTTCTGGCAAGACAGTGATGGAGTGAATGATGGTGAAAGTTTTTCTTTTTCGGGCCACCCTGCCTTGGTGGGAATCGGCCAGTGTGATAATAAATAATAATTATTAATGGCTTTAAATGATGTACTGTTGTAGATCCCCCAGGCACAAATACAGTAAGTGAGGTAAGAATAGATTTAATAGTAGTACAGAGAAAGTAATTATGTTTGAAGCACATAGTAACCTATCTTAGAAATGAATATCATTCCCTCTATACCAGAGCCAGAGTTACAGAACCTCTCAAAAGTTTTGGATTTTTTTAAGCATTAAAAGGTACTAGTTAGAGAAATAGAAAACATCGATATAAAAGTGAGTTGGATAGTGCCCAGGAGACAGAAAACAACTGGCAAAACTGAATGGAACTACTAGTAAATACTTTTCCTCTAAATGCAGTACATACTTGTAAAATCAATGAAAAACCCATCTCTTGCATTGGGCCTTTGCCCAATGGTGTATTTTAGATTAGAATCATCAGCTGGAGTGAGTGTTTGGTAATATTTTTGAAGTGAAATGGGAAAATCTGTTAGCCAGACTTTAGAGTTTTGGAAACTAAATTCCTGTTTTTGGCGAACCAGAAAATTACGATAATACAAAGAGCAGAATATAATTTCACAAAGTTAATCTTTTATTAATTTGAAAAAACAGGAAGTAGAGATACTTGGTAAAATATATATTATTTTTTGTATTATTATTATTACAGCTGGAATATTCATGGAAGAGCATTAAACCCAAGGGTCAAACGATGACTGATTATTGTTATAATGACAACTAAGCATTAAATGTACAAGTGTCATACAACAAACAGTGCTTAAAGAAAGGGAAGTAATTTTGTTTGATTTGAGGAAAGGGAAGGTTAGGTAAATTACTTGAATCTCGAGCCTTTCACTATTTACTATGTGGCACTAAAAAAATCTGGGCCTAACAAAATAAATTTTATCCAAAATACGTACGTATTTACAACAAAATAATATACTCTAGATCACTCACCTCTTTTCCTTCAAGACCTTGCTCTTTAAGACTTGCTTTAAGACTCTCCAGTTTTTCTGCCATTTTCCTCTTGACCCACATACCATCATATCGAGTCATTCTCTCATTGTCTTCATAAGGAAGGTCAAACCACGTCCTCTCTGTTCCATCCTTAAATACCTTCACGCGCTCACCCTTAGAATTGACTACAAACTCCGGTTTTGATTTATTAGACAAATTTTCTTTGTCTGTTTTCCTTTTTTTCCTTTTCTTCTTGTCTTGTCCTTCACATTTGTTCAATAATATTTGCATTTCTTGAGGTTTTCCTTCTTCCTGTTCTTCTATCTTGTCTTTTTTCCTTTTCTTCTTGTCTTGTCCTTCACATTTGTTCAATAATATTTGCATTTCTTGAGGTTTTCCTTCTTCCTGTTCTTCTATCTTGTCTTTTTTCCTTTTCTTCTTTTCTTGTCCTTCACATTTGTTCAATAATGTTTGCATTTCTTGAGGTTTTCCTTCTTCTTGTTCTTCTATCTTGTCTTTTTTCCTTTTCTTCCTTTTTTGTCCTTCACATTTGTTCAATAATGTTTGCATTTCTTGAGGTTTTCCTTCTTCTTGTTCTTCTATCTTGTCTTTTTTCCTTTTCTTCTTTTCTTGTCCTTCACATTTGTTCAATAATGTTTGCATTTCTTGAGGTTTTCCTTCTTCTTGTTCTTCTATCTTGTCTTTTTTCCATTTCTTCTTTTCTTGTCCTTCACATTTATTCAATAATGTTTTTATTCCCTCAGGTTTTTCCTCTTCCTGTTCCTCTATCTTATCTTTTTTGTTAATTTTATTACTTTTTTCTTTAGTTATATTTGCAGATTTTCTATTAACTACCAGCTCATCTTTCTTCTTTTTCTTGGCTCCTCCAGCATTACTATCGTTCTCATCTCTGTTCATTTTCTGCGCCATCATCTCTGCCCATGGCGTCGGCTCCTCTAATACACGTTTATTGGAGCCCTTGGACCCCTCAGCTCGTGCAAAGCGAACCATTGTTTTTTATCTCAAAAACCTATCTGAAAAATAAGCATTGCTTATTACCAAGACGAAAACATACAACTTAGATGCAGTGATTATATTTTATTAAAAATTTCCTTGAAAATACTGCAGGCATATTTTTTCCAAACACACTACATACGACATAATATGACTGAACTTCTGTAAGTTAATACTTGAATTTTAATGTGAATACTGTACATCCTTTATGTATAATTAGCAAGAGTACGCATCTGAGGAAAACATCTGGAAATAAAGAATAAGAAGGTGCAGTACTGTGACTGAAACAATACACAAATAACTTGCACTTAGGAGAAAGAAGCTTATGATGATGTTTTGCAGTAATAACACCAGGAGGCAGCTCTGATGAAAACTCACACTCACACGAGCTTTTAAATCTCTGCACAAAATTCAATTTAAACCAGCAAATAATAGAGCCTACTAGACTGGAGAATACACTAGACCTCATATTCACTAACAATGATGATCTGATAAGAAATATCACCATATCAAAAACAATATACTCAGATCACAACATAATTGAGGTTCAGACATGTATGCGAGGAGCCCCAAACCGACAAAATGAGACTAGTCACGAGGGAGCATTCACCAAATTCAACTTCAATAACAAAAACATAAAGTGGGACCAAGTAAACCAAGTCCTAACCGATATAAGCTGGGAAGATATACTAAGCAACACAGACCCAAACTTATGCCTAGAACAGATTAACTCGGTGGCACTCGATGTATGCACAAGGCTTATTCCTCTAAGAAAAAGGAGGAGTAGATGTAAAATAGAAAGAGACAGGCGCTCCCTTTACAGGCGACGGAAAAGAATAACAGAACGGCTAAAAGAGGTCAATATATCTGAAATGCGCAGGGAGACACTGGTCAGAGAAATAGCAAGCATTGAACTTAAGCTAAAAGAATCCTTTAGGAGTCAGGAATCGCGGGAAGAACTAAAAGCTATAAATGAAATCGAAAGAAACCCAAAGTATTTCTTCTCCTATGCCAAATCAAAATCGAGAACGACGCCCAGTATTGGGCCCCTACTTAAACAAGATGGGTCCTACACAGATGACAGCAAGGAAATGAGTGAGCTACTCAAGTCCCAATATGACTCAGTTTTTAGCAAGCCGCTAACCAGACTGAGAGTCGAAGATCAAAATGAATTTTTTATGAGAGAGCCACAAAATTTGATTAACACAAGCCTATCCGATGTTATCCTGACGCCAAATGACTTCGAACAGGCGATAAATGACATGCCCATGCACTCTGCCCCAGGGCCAGACTCATGGAACTCTGTGTTCATCAAGAACTGCAAGAAGCCCCTATCACGAGCCTTTTCCATCCTATGGAGAGGGAGCATGGACACGGGGGTCGTCCCTCAGTTACTAAAAACAACAGACATAGCCCCACTCCACAAAGGGGGCAGTAAAGCAACAGCAAAGAACTACAGACCAATAGCACTAACATCCCATATCATAAAAATCTTTGAAAGGGTCCTAAGAAGCAAGATCACCACCCATCTAGAAACCCATCAGTTACACAACCCAGGGCAACATGGGTTTAGAACAGGTCGCTCCTGTCTGTCTCAACTACTGGATCACTACGACAAGGTCCTAAATGCACTAGAAGACAAAAAGAATGCAGATGTAATATATACAGACTTTGCAAAAGCCTTCGACAAGTGTGACCATGGCGTAATAGCGCACAAAATGCGCGCTAAAGGAATAACAGGAAAAGTCGGTCGATGGATCTATAATTTCCTCACTAACAGAACACAGAGAGTAGTCGTCAACAGAGTAAAGTCCGAGGCAGCTACGGTGAAAAGCTCTGTTCCACAAGGCACAGTACTAGCTCCCATCTTGTTCCTCATCCTCATATCCGACATAGACAAGGATGTCAGCCACAGCACCGTGTCTTCCTTTGCAGATGACACCCGAATCTGCATGACAGTGTCTTCCATTGCAGACACTGCAAGGCTCCAGGCGGACATCAACCAAATCTTTCAGTGGGCTGCAGAAAACAATATGAAGTTCAACGATGAGAAATTTCAATTACTCAGATATGGTAAACATGAGGAAATTAAATCTTCATCAGAGTACAAAACAAATTCTGGTCACAAAATAGAGCGAAACACCAACGTCAAAGACCTGGGAGTGATTATGTCGGAGGATCTCACCTTCAAGGACCATAACATTGTATCAATCGCATCTGCTAGAAAAATGACAGGATGGATAATGAGAACCTTCAAAACTAGGGAGGCCAAGCCCATGATGACACTCTTCAGGTCACTTGTTCTATCTAGGCTGGAATATTGCTGCACTCTAACAGCACCTTTCAAGGCAGGTGAAATTGCCGACCTAGAAAATGTACAGAGAACTTTCACGGCGCGCATAACGGAAATAAAACACCTCAATTACTGGGAGCGCTTGAGGTTTCTAAACCTGTATTCCCTGGAACGCAGGAGGGAGAGATACATGATTATATACACCTGGAAAATCCTAGAGGGACTAGTACCGAACTTGCACACGAAAATCACTCACTACGAAAGCAAAAGACTTGGCAGACGATGCACCATCCCCCCAATGAAAAGCAGGGGTGTCACTAGCATGTTAAGAGACCATACAATAAGTGTCAGGGGCCCGAGACTGTTCAACTGCCTCCCAGCACACATAAGGGGGATTACCAACAGACCCCTGGCAGTCTTCAAGCTGGCACTGGACAAGCACCTAAAGTCAGTTCCTGATCAGCCGGGCTGTGGCTCGTACGTTGGTTTGCGTGCAGCCAGCAGCAACAGCCTGGTTGATCAGGCGCTGATCCACCAGGAGGCCTGGTCACAGACCGGGCCGCGGGGGTGTTGACCCCCGAAACTCTCTCCAGGTAAACTCCAGGGCCAATGGTTGGACTAAAACATCATCATATGTTTCTTTCTCCTATGTGCGGGTTATTTGTGTACCTGAAAATGATTATACAGGTGAAAAAATAGGTAAGGATATCACCTGAGCTTTAGTACAATGGGGGTGACACATGAGAGATTGTTGTTTAACCCGTAAACGGTCCAAGCAGATCTACGTTCACATGTGTAGTGCTACAAAAGTAGATCTACGTTTTTTTACATATTTTCAAATACATGTATAACAAAAAAAAAAGTAGATCAAAGTTTTTTACACATTTTCAAATGTAAAAGAAACAAAAAGAAGATCTACTTTTTTACATACTTTCAAATGTTGAAAAAACGTTTATATACGTTTGGACCATTTACGGGTTAAACTACATTTTGGCCAAGAGATGGAGCCTAACCTTTTCATACAGCATATCCTCCCTCTCCACAAAAAAAAAACTTCGTGTTTCCACACATAATAGGTACTGACAAGAGTAAGAGGTACAATAATCAAAGAAATTAAGATAGCATAGTAATGATTAATGACGGGTGTTACAAATGGGATACTCCAAAGATGATTTCTCCTTCACCAGAAATTCTGTGTAACTTAGGACATTGTCAAAGGGTTAGAGATGTATAATGGTTAACCTATGACCTCGGAGGGAACTTACAAGAGAAAAATAATTGTTAAATTTATAATGATGCAATAAGTGGGTTTATTTAAGTGCAGGAACATATAAGTTCCATTATCATACATAGTAACATGTGTGAATTACCCAGGATAACCGAAAAAGAAGTCAAAGTGACTCATTTCCATTGAGGTCCTTGTAATATATTATTTAAAGCCTAGCTTGAAGATACAGCAGGACTCAGTCACAATTATAGGTCATGTAAAGCACAATATGCGGGTTATGGTATTTTATTTGTGAAGACGATTCGTTCGTCAGGCAGTTCATTAATTCACTAAAGCGATAATAGTCACGGGTGGAAGAAACGTTTTCAAAAAATAAAATTCCCGGAGTCCCATACTGTCTTATTTATGTGTTTACCTGGAGTTTACCTGGAGAGAGTTCCGGGGGTCAACGCCCCCGCGGCCCGGTCTGTGACCAGGCCTCCTGGTGGATCAGAGCCTGATCAACCAGGCTGTTGCTGCTGGCTGCACGCAAACTAACGTACGAGCCACAGCCCGGCTGGTCAGGAACCAACTTTAGGTGCTTGTCCAGTGCCAGCTTGAAGACTGCCAGGGGTCTGTTGGTAATCCCCCTTATGTATGCTGGGAGGCAGTTGAACAGTCTCGGGCCCCTGACACTTATTGTATGGTCTCTTAACGTGCTAGTGACACCCCTGCTTTTCATTGGGGGATGCTGCATCGTCTGCCAAGTCTGTTGCTTTCGTAGTGAGTGATTTTCATGTGCAAGTTCGGTACTAGTCCCTCTAGGATTTTCCAGGTGTATATAATCATGTATCTCTCCCACCTGCGTTCCAGGGAATACAGTTTTAGGAACCTCAAGCGCTCCCAGTAACTGAGGTGTTTTATCTCCGTTATGCGCCCCGTGAAGGTTCTCTGTACATTTTCTAGGTCAGCAATTTCACCTGCCTTGAAAGGTGCTGTTAGTGTGCAGCAATATTCCAGCCTAGATAGAACAAGTGACCTGAAGAGTGTCATCATGGGCTTGGCCTCCCTAGTTTTGAAGGTTCTCATTATCCATCCTGTCATTTTTCTAGCAGATGTGATTGATACAATGTTATGGTCCTTGAAGGTGAGATCCTCCGACATGATCACTCCCAGGTCTTTGACGTTGGTGTTTCGCTCTATTTTGTGGCCAGAATTTGTTTTGTACTCTGATTTAGATTTAATTTCCTCGTGTTTACCATATCTGAGTAATTGAAATTTCTCATCGTTGAACTTCATATTGTTTTCTGCAGCCCACTGAAAGATTTGGTTGATGTCCGCCTGGAGCCTTGCAGTGTCTGCAATGGAAGACACTGTCATGCAGATTCAGGTGTCATCTGCAAAGGAAGACACGGTGCTGTGGCTGACATCCTTGTCTATGTCGGATATGAGGATGAGGAACAAGATGGGAGCTAGTACTGTGCCTTGTGGAACGGAGCTTTTCACCGTAGCTGCCTCAGACTTTACTCTGTTGACGACTACTCTCTGTGTTCTGTTAGTGAGGAAATTATAGATCCATCGACCGACTTTTCCTGTTATTCCTTTAGCACGCATTTTGTGCGCTATTACGCCATGGTCACACTTGTCGAAGGCTTTTGCAAAGTCTGTATATATTACATCTGCATTCTTTTTGTCTTCTAGTGCATCTAGGACCTTGTCGTAGTGATCCAATAGTTGAGACAGACAGGAGCGACCTGTTCTAAACCCATGTTGCCCTGGGTTGTGTAACTGATGGGTTTCTAGATGGATGGTGATCTTGCTTCTTAGGACCCTTTCAAAGATTTTTATGATATGGGATGTTAGTGCTATTGGTCTGTAGTTCTTTGCTGTTGCTTTACTGCCCCCTTTGTGGAGTGGGGCTATGTCTGTTGTTTTTAGTAACTGTGGGACGACCCCCGTGTCCATGCTCCCTCTCCATAGGATGGTAAAGGCTCGTGATAGGGGCTTCTTGCAGTTCTTGATGAACACAGAGTTCCATGAGTCTGGCCCTGGGGCAGAGTACATGGGCATGTCATTTATCACCTGTTCGAAGTCATTTGGCGTCAGGATAACATCGGACAGGCTTGTATATTATAGCAATATATCAGTATACAACACATGGAGAATAATGGATGAGAACCAATGCAGTTTAGAAAAAAAAAAAAACTCCAATTCCTTGGATCAAGAGCTCTTCCCTGACCTCAAGCACTTGCCTTGAAGGGTAAAAAATAAGGCACCGTGCCTTATATGCTCCATCTAGCACCATAAATCCAGGAATTTTACCTATTTTCCATCACTTGTTGGCCTGACGGGTATAGTTTTATTGTAGGTATTAGATATTTTTTAACATATGAAGGATCCCAGCGGAAATAAGTCATTCTGACTTTCTTAGATTATCCTAGATAATCTACACATATACTGCTATGTATGATAAGTTATATAACTGTATTTATGTGTACCTGAATAAACTTACTTAGGTATTATGTTCTAAATTTATATGAACTAAACCACGTTGGTTGTTTCTTTGTTGTTGGGTATATAAGGTCCACTGACAGCTTTACTCCTCAAGCTGTATTGACCCTTACTTCCAGGTGGATGTTGTAATAATAACATTTTTATTTTGACATCATACTTGGTTGTACAAAGGAATATAATAGTTGGGTGTACATGCCAAAAGTCACTTTGTATGCAGAGAATTTCGGGCAACCATACATAGTAACATATGTGTAAATTACCTAAGATGACCAAATAAGACAGTCAAAGTGACTTATTTCCATTGGGATTCTTGGGTTATTTCCATTTGGGTCCTTGTATGTTTATGCAAGTACAGGTACACATAATTACAATTATCATGTATAGTTTAATGTATGTGTAAATTACCTAGGATAACTAAAAAACAGTCAGACAATATTACTTATGTTCATTGTGGTCCTTGATCAACTTTTGCACTCCAGTCACAGGAAGAACATGGGATGCATAATTAACTAGTCACTCAGGTGGCATAACTAGACTAAATCAGAATTCTGCGTTGCATTTATTAAGAAAACAAGGTTTACTCTAGAAAGAGAAAGTAGAACAATAAGTTCCCAAGTAGGTCATGTAGATTAAAATAAATTTTGTTGCTCTAACAAAAAAAAAAAAAAATACTACAAACCACACAACAAAATGTTGAGAATTATCATGAACCTGATCCATGGCATGTACATGAGGGTGAATTACAACAACTGGAATTGCTGAATGTTGCAGATAGCGTAAGCCAGTTGAAGGTCAATCATGTTTATAAAACTGGTCACAATCAATGTCCAGAATATCTTGTTGCAAATTTTGCCATGGTTAGGAACCCAAAAAAAGTATGGTACTAGGAAAAGTGAACATAATTTTATAGTATATACGAATATTTTTCTTCTAGGGAGGCCTATCCGCACGTACAGCGCCGCTGGTGTAGTGGTATCATGCAAGATTCCCATTCTTGCGACCCGGGTTCGATTCCCGGGCGGCGCACTTATTTTCAAGGACCCCAATGGAAATAAGTCACTTCGTCTGACTCATTTGTGTTATCCTTTGTAATTTACACGTATGTTACCATTTATGATGATCATATTTATGTGAACCTGAATGGCTAAACGAGTGATTCGTTTAGCCATCAGGTCTGATGGCTAAAGCTGTCGTTTCACACGGTGAGAGTCCGGGTTTGATTTCCAGCGAGGGAAGAAACATTGGATGTGTTTCTTTACACCGGTTGTCTATGTTCACCCAGCAGTAAAATAGGTACAAGGGTGTTAGTGGACTGGTGTGGGTCACATCCTGGGTGTTAGTGGACTGGTGTGGGTCACATCCTGGGAGTTAGTGGACTGGTGTGGGTCACATCCTGGGTGTTAGTGGACTGGTGTGGATCACATCCTGGGTGTTAGTGGACTGGTGTGGGTCACATCCTGGGTGTTAGTGGACTGGTGTGGGTCACATCCTGGATGTTAGTGGACTGGTGTGGGTCACATCCTGGGTGTTAGTGGACTGGTATGGATCACATCCTGGGTGTTAGTGGACTGGTGTGGGTCACATCCTGGGTGTTAGTGGACTGGTGTGGGTCACATCCTGGATGTTAGTGGACTGGTGTGGATCACATCCTGGGTGTTAGTGGACTGGTGTGGATCACATCCTGGGTGTTAGTGGACTGGTGTGGGTCACATCCTGGATGTTAGTGGACTGGTGTGGGTCACATCCTGGGTGTTAGTGGACTGGTGTGGGTCACATCCTGGGTGTTAGTGGACTGGTGTGGGTCACATCCTGGGTGTTAGTGGACTGGTGTGGATCACATCCTTGGCGTTAGTGGATTGAAGTGGGTCACATCCTGGGTGTTAGTGGACTGGTGTGGGTCACATCCTGGGTGTTAGTGGACAGGTGTGGGTCACATCCTGGGTGTTAGTGGACTGGTGTGGGTCACATCCTGGGTGTTAGTGGACTGGTGTGGGTCACATCTTGGGTGTTAGTGGACTGGTGTGGGTCACATCCTGGGTGTTAGTGGACTGGTGTGGGTCACATCCTGGGTGTTAGTGGACTGTTGTGGGTCACATCCTGGGTGTTAGTGGACTGGTGTGGGTCACATCCTGGGTGTTAGTGGACTGGTGTGGGTCACATCCTGGGCGTTAGTGGACTGGTGTGGGTCACATCCTGGATGTTAGTGGACTGGTGTGGGTCACATCCTGGATGTTAGTTGACTGGTGTGGGTCACATCCTGGGTGTTAGTGGACTGGTGTGGGTCACATCCTGGGTGTTAGTGGACTGGTGTGGGTCACATCCTGGGTGTTAGTGGACTGGTGTGGGTCACATCCTGGGTGTTAGTGGACTGGTGTGGGTCACATCCTGGGTGTTAGTGGACTGGTGAGGGTCACATCCTGGGACAAAACTGACATAATTTAAGGGAAATGCTCAACATAACAAGGTACTTTCTATATAGTAGTATGTCACTGATGTCAGCTATGGTCTGTATACCTTGTACATGTACTGGTATAAGAACATATGAACGAAGGAACACTGCAGAAGGCTTACTGGCCCATGCGAGGCAGGTCCAAGTCTCCTACCGGCTTAAGCCAATGCACCCAACCTAGTCAGGTCAGGTCACATTGACTTAAGGGAGGAACACGGCAACCGACCTGGTAGCACAAGCTATCAGGTCTAACTCACACCCACCCACATCCACTCATGTATTTATCCAACCTATTTTTAAAGCTACACAACGTTCTGGCCTCTATAACGGTACTTGGGAGTTTGTTCCACTCATCCACAACTCTATTACCAAACCAGTACTTTCCTATATCCTTCCTGAATCTGAATTTTTCCAACTTAAAACCATTGCTGCGAGTCCTGTCTAGGCTAGATATTTTCAGCACACTATTTACATCCCCTTTATTTATTCCTGTCTTCCATTTATACACCTCAATCATATCCCCCCTAATTCTACGTCTTTCTAGAGAGTGCAGATTCAGGGCCCTTAGTCTATCCTCATAGGGAAGGTTTCTGATACATGGGATCAACTTTGTCATCCTCCTTTGTACATTTTCCAGAGAATTTATATCCATTCTGTAATAAGGTGACCAAAACTGTGCAGCATAATCTAAATGAGGCCTAACCAAGGATGTATAGAGTTGAAGAACAACCTGAGGACTCCTATTATTTATGCTTCTTGATATGAAGCCAAGGATTCTATTAGCTTTATTGCGAACACTTATGCACTGTTGTCTTGGTTTCAGATTACTGCTAACCAGAACTCCTAAATCTTTTTCGCAATCCGTAATATTAAGATCTACATTATTTAGTTTATATGTGGCATGGTTATTGTCCTGTCCAACATTTAGAACTTTGCATTTGTCTATATTAAACTGCATCTGCCACTTCTCCGACCACTGCATCAGTCTATTCAAATCTTCCTGGAGTGCTCGAATGTCCTCGTCAGAATGAATTCGACGGCCTATTTTGGTGTCATCGGCAAACTTGCCGATGTCGCTCTTTATGCCCTCATCTATGTCGTTTATGTAGATTGTGAACAGCAGGGGGCCCAACACTGACCCCTGTGGAACACCGCTCGTGACACTTCCCCACTCTGATTTCTCCCCATTTATGCAAACTCTCTGCTGCCTATTTGTCAACCATGCCTCTATCCAGGAAAAAATTTCTCCTCCTATTCCATGTGCTTTAATTTTCCTCAATAGTCTCTGATGTGGGACCCTGTCAAAAGCCTTACTGAAGTCCATATACACAATATCATATTCATTACCATGATCTACCTCCTCAAATACCTTAGTGAAAAAAGTTAATAAATTCGTAAGGCAGGAACGCCCCTTTGTAAAACCATGCTGAGATTCGTTGATTAATTTATGCTTTTCAAGGTGGCTACGAACTGCCTCGGCAATTATTGATTCCATAAATTTTCCCACTATGGAGGTTAGGCTTATTGGTCTATAGTTCGAAGCTAAGGACCTGTCACCTGTTTTGAAAATAGGTATCACATTTGCCATTTTCCACTTATCTGGCACCATGCCAGTTTGTAGTGATATGTTGAAAAGATTAGCCAAAGGTGTGCTAAGCTCCTCTTTACATTCCTTTAGAACCCTTGCATACAGTTCATCAGGGCCTGGGGATTTGTTAGGTTTTAATTTATCTATTTGCCTAAGGACCATGTCACTTGTGACCCTAATAGTACACAGTTTATTATCGTCCTGTTCTACATAATTTATCATTACTGGAATATCGCTGGTATCCTCCTGTGTAAAAACTGAGAGGAAGTATGTGTTAAAAATTCTACACATTTCCTTATCACTGTCAGTGAGCTGACCCGAGGAACTTTTGAGTGGGCCTATCTTGTCCCTGATCTTACTTCTGTATACCTGAAAGAATCCTTTTGGGTTAGTCTTCGATTCTCTTGCAACTTTAACCTCATAATCTCTTTTTGCTTTTCTAATTCCCTTTTTTATTTCTCTCTTTAACTGAATATATCGATTTCTCAATTGCCCCTCTCCTCTTTTGATTTGCCTATATATGCCTCTCTTTTGACCAATCAGATATTTTAATCTATTGTTCATCCATTTAGGATCATTTTTGTTTGATCTGATTTCCCTATTTGGAACATAATTTGACTGAGCAGCTAGAACTATGCCCTGGAAAGCATCATATCGGCAACCATCACCACCTACCTGACCCTTAGTCAGGTCATTCCAGTTCAGCCCACCTAAGTAATTTTTCAGTCCTATGAAATCAGCCAAGCGAAAGTCAGGGACGGAGACTTGATTGCCATTATTAGGGGAATTCCATGATATATTAAAACTGAGTGATTTGTGATCACTTTCCCCAAGCTCATCATTAACCTCAAGATTATTAATTAGTGTTTCCCTACTGGCAAGAACCAAGTCAAGGAGGTTATTTCCCCTAGTTGGCTCTGTCACAAACTGTTTTAAAAAACAATCCTGGATCGTATCAAGAAAGTCACCTGACTCTAAATTTCCTGTCAAATTGCTCCAGTCAATCTGTCTATAGTTGAAATCTCCCATTAGCACAACATTTTCGTATGTAGATGCCTTACGAATTTCGTCCCATAGAAGTTTACTGCACTCCCTATCAAGATTTGGGGCCCTGTAAATCACACCCAAAATTAGTTTTTCTCGGCCCTCGAGAAGCTGTAACCAAACAGATTCAGTGGCTGACGCTTCTAATTTAATATCTTGTCTAACACAACAATTTAAATTGTCTCTGACATACATCGCTACTCCACCACCTTTCCTGTTGACCCTGTCAGTGTGGAATAATTTATAGCCTTGTATGTGACATTCAGAGGGCATCTCTCTATCTTTCAGATTGAGCCAGGTCTCTGTTATAGCAATAATATCTATGTCTCCTGCACTTGCAATTAATCTTAGCTCATCTATCTTATTTCTTACACTCCTGCTATTAGTATAGTAAACCTTAAGGGAGCTAGTCCCTTGCTGCCCTCTGCTGTCCCCCTTTGTTTGCTGACCTGATCTATTGTCTTTATTTATAACTTCATGCTGAATGCCTTTTATACATTTACTGTTTCCAACCCAAGTGTTGCAACCTGCTTGTTTCCCACACACACCCATACCTCTATCTTCCATCAGTTTAAAATCATAGGCATTTCACCAATGGCCTTCTCAATCGAGTCTGCAAGTGCTACCACCCCAGCCCCAGAGAGATGTACCCCATCCCTTGCATACATATCATGTTTGCCATAAAAGTTGTTCCAGTTGTCAATGAATGGGATTGCAAGTTCCTTGCAGTATCTGTCTAGCCAGCAATTTACACCAATTGCCCTAGACAACCATTCATTTCCTACTCCCCTTCTAGGCAAGATGCTACATATGATTGGGATCCCTCCCTTAGACTTAATGAAATCTATAGCTGACCTGTACTTATCTAGCAGCTCTTCTCTCCTACCCTTCCCAATATCATTTCCACCAGCACTGAGACAGATAATGGGCTTGCTCCCATTACCTGACATGATATTATCCAGCCTGTTGACAATGTCCCCAACACCAGCTCCAGGGAAGCACACTCTATCTCTCATCTTCTTATTCCTATTACAAAAAGCACGGTCAATGTATCTTACCTGAGAGTCACCAACCACAAGAATGCGCTTACCTCCATTAGCAGGGGCAGTAGTACCCTTACCTTCACTGGCCACTGAAGTACATTCATCCTGAAGAACAGAGAAGCGATTTCCTACCTTCAGATCTTCACTCTTAACTTTCCTTACTCTGATGCGCCTTCCATTACTGTGAACTACTCGCCACTTGTAGCAGGTGCTGGGCTGCACCTCACTGCTGGTAGCCGTTGCTGCCTCCCCAACTACAGCCTCCTCACAGCGAGAGACAGACTGCACCTCGCTGCTAGAAGCATTATTCCACACAACTCCAGCCACCTCACACTCTCTCCCAGACCCATTAAGGTGGACCTTCAGCCTCCTAATCTCCTCCTGGAGAAGCAAGACCTCCTCCTTCAACTCTCCAACCTCAATTTTTAAAACACTGCAGAAGCAAGCCATGCTTTGTAACCGTCCACACTAATCCCCAAGGCAGCTCAGGGTCTGTGACCTCACGTGACGACTGACCACTGAGTACCTTGTACATGTACTGCTTTACCTTGTACATGTACTTGTATACCTTGTACATGTACTTGTATACATTGTACATGTACTTGTATACCTTGTACATGTACTGGTATACCTTGTACATGTACTTGTATACCTTGTACATGTACTTGTATACCTTGTACATGTACTGGTATACCTTGTACATGTACTTGTATACCTTGTACATGTACTTGTATACCTTGTACATGTACTTGTATACCTTGTACATGTACTGGTATACCTTGTACATGTACTGGTATACCTTGTACATGTACTGGTATACCTTGTACATGTACTGGTGTACCTTGTACATGTACTGGTATACCTTGTACATGTACTGGTGTACCTTGTACATGTACTTGTATACCTTGTACATGTACTGGTATACCTTGTACATGTACTGGTATACCTTGTACATGTACTGGTATACCTTGTACATGTACTGGTATACCTTGTACATGTACTTGTATACCTTGTACATGTACTTGTATACCTTGTACATGTACTTGTATACCTTGTACATGTACTGGTATACCTTGTACATGTACTTGTATACCTTGTACATGTACTGGTATACCTTGTACATGTACTTGTATACCTTGTACATGTACTGGTATACCTTGTACATGTACTGGTATACCTTGTACATGTACTTGTATACCTTGTACATGTACTGGTATACCTTGTACATGTACTTGTATACCTTGTACATGTACTGGTATACCTTGTACATGTACTGGTATACCTTGTACATGTACTGGTATACCTTGTACATGTACTGGTATACCTTGTACATGTACTGGTATACCTTGTACATGTACTTGTATACCTTGTGCATGTACTGGTATACCTTGTACATGTACTTGTATATCTTGTATATGTACTGGTATACCTTGTACATGTACTTGTATACCTTGTACATGTACTTGTATACCTTGTACATGTACTGGTATACCTTGTACATGTACTTGTATACCTTGTACATGTACTGGTATACCTTGTACGTGTACTTGTATACCTTGTACATGTACTTGTATACCTTGTACATGTACTTGTATACCTTGTACATGTACTTGTACACCTTGTACATGTACTGGTATACCTTGTACATGTACTTGTATACCTTGTACATGTACTTGTATACCTTGTACATATACTGGTATACCTTGTACATGTACTTGTATACCTTGTACATGTACTTGTATACCTTGTACATATACTGGTATACCTTGTACATGTACTTGTATACCTTGTACATGTACTTGTATACCTTGTACATGTTTACCTGGAGTTTACCTGGAGAGAGTTCCGGGGGTCAACGCCCCCGCGGTCTGAGACCAGGCCTCCTGGTGGATCAGAGCCTGATCAACCAGGCTGTTGCTGCTGGCTGCACGCAAACCAACATACGAGCCACAGCCCGGCTGATCCGGAACTGACTTTAGGTGCTTGTCCAGTGCCAGCTTGAAGACTGCCAGGGGTCTGTTGGTAATCCCCCTTATGTGTGCTGGGAGGCAGTTGAACAGTCTCGGGCCCCTGACACTTATTGTATGGTCTCTTAACGTGCTAGTGACACCCCTGCTTTTCATTGGGGGGATGGTGCATCGTCTGCCAAGTCTTTTGCTTTCGTAATGAGTGATTTTCGTGTGCAAGTTCGGTACTAGTCCCTCTAGGATTTTCCAGGTGTATATAATCATGTATCTCTCCCTCCTGCGTTCCAGGGAATACAGGTTTAGGAACCTCAAGCGCTCCCAATAATTGAGGTGTTTTATCTCCGTTATGCGCGCCGTGAAGGTTCTCTGTACATTTTCTAGGTCGGCAATTTCACCTGCCTTGAAAGGTGCTGTTAGTGTGCAGCAATATTCCAGCCTAGATAGAACAAGTGACCTGAAGAGTGTCATCATGGGCTTGGCCTCCCTAGTTTTGAAGGTTCTCATTATCCATCCTGTCATTTTTCTAGCAGATGCGATTGATACAATGTTATGGTCCTTGAAGGTGAGATCCTCCGACATGATCACTCCCAGGTCTTTGACGTTGGTGTTTCGCTCTATTTTGTGGCCAGAATTTGTTTTGTACTCTGATGAAGATTTAATTTCCTCATGTTTACCATATCTGAGTAATTGAAATTTCTCATCGTTGAACTTCATATTGTTTTCTGCAGCCCACTGAAAGATTTGGTTGATGTCTGCCTGGAGCTTTGCAGTGTCTGCAATGGAAGACACTGTCATGCAGATTCGGGTGTCATCTGCAAAGGAAGACACGGTGCTGTGGCTGACATCCTTGTCTATGTCGGATATAAGGATGAGGAACAAGATGGGAGCGAGTACTGTGCCTTGTGGAACAGAGCTTTTCACCGTAGCTGCCTCGGACTTTACTCTGTTGACGACTACTCTCTGTGTTCTGTTAGTGAGGAAATTATAGATCCATCGACCGACTTTTCCTGTTATTCCTTTAGCACGCATTTTGTGCGCTATTACGCCATGGTCACACTTGTCGAAGGCTTTTGCAAAGTCTGTATATATTACATCTGCATTCTTTTTGTCTTCTAGTGCATTTAGGACCTTGTCGTAGTGGTCCAATAGTTGAGACAGACAGGAGCGACCTGTTCTAAACCCATGTTGCCCTGGGTTGTGTAACTGAGGGGTTTCTAGATGCGTGGTGATCTTGCTTCTTAGGACCCTTTCAAAGGTTTTTATGATATGGGATGTTAGTGCTATTGGTCTGTAGTTCTTTGCTGTTGCTTTACTGCCCCCTTTGTGGAGTGGGGCTATGTCTGTTGTTTTTAGTAACTGTGGGACGACCCCCGTGTCCATGCTCCCTCTCCATAGGATGGAAAAGGCTCGTGATAGGGGCTTCTTGCAGTTCTTGATGAACACAGAGTTCCATGAGTCTGGCCCTGGGGCAGAGTGCATGGGCATGTCATTTATCGCCTGTTCGAAGTCATTTGGCGTCAGGATAACATCGGATAGGCTTGTGTTAATCAAATTTTGTGGCTCTCTCATAAAAAATTCATTTTGATCTTCGACTCTCAGTCTGGTTAGCGGCTTGCTAAAAACTGAGTCATATTGGGACTTGAGTAGCTCACTCATTTCCTTGCTGTCATCTGTGTAGGACCCATCTTGTTTAAGTAGGGGCCCAATACTGGACGTTGTTCTCGATTTTGATTTGGCATAGGAGAAGAAATACTTTGGGTTTCTTTCGATTTCATTTATGGCTTTTAGTTCTTCCCGCGATTCCTGACTCCTAAAGGATTCTTTTAGCTTAAGTTCGATGCTTGCTATTTCTCTGACCAGTGTCTCCCTACGCATTTCAGATATATTGACCTCTTTTAGCCGCTCTGTTATTCTTTTCCGTCGCCTGTAAAGGGAGCGCCTGTCTCTTTCTGTTTTACATCTACTCCTCCTTTTTCTTAGAGGAATAAGCCTTGTGCATACATCGAGTGCCACCGAGTTAATCTGTTCTAGGCATAAGTTGGGGTCTGTGTTGCTTAGTATATCTTCCCAGCTTATATCGGTTAGGACTTGGTTTACTTGGTCCCACTTTATGTTTTTGTTATTGAAGTTGAATTTGGTGAATGCTCCCTCGTGACTAATCTCATTATGTCGGTCTGGGGCTCCGCGCATACATGACTGAACCTCAATTATGTTGTGATCTGAGTATATTGTTTTTGATATGGTGATATTTCTTATCAGATCATCATTGTTAGTGAAGATGAGGTCTAGTGTATTCTCCAGTCTAGTAGGCTCTATTATTTGCTGGTTTAAATTGAATTTTGTGCAGAGATTTAAAAGCTCGCGTGAGTGTGAGTTTTCATCAGAGCTGCCTCCTGGTGTTATTACTGCAACAATATTATTTGCTATATTCCTCCATTTTAGGTGCCTTAAGTTGAAATCCCCCAGGAGCAAGATGTTGGGTGCAGGAGCTGGAAGGTTTTCCAGACAGTGGTCAATTTTTAACAGCTGTTCCTGGAATTGCTGGGATGTTGCATCCGGAGGCTTGTAGACTATCACAATGACTAGGTTTTGGTTCTCGACCTTTACTGCTAAAACTTCCACTACATCATTTGAGGCATTTAGCAGTTCTGTGCAAACAAGTGACTCTGCAATGTACAGGCCAACCCCCCCCTTTTGCCTGTTCACTCTGTCACATCTGTATAGGTTGTAACCTGGGATCCACATTTCGTTGTCCAAGTGATCCTTTATGTGGGTCTCAGTGAAAGCCGCGAACATTGCCTTTGCCTCTGCAAGCAGTCCACGGATGAAAGGTATTTTGTTGTTTGTTGCTGGCTTTAGACCCTGTATATTTGCAAAGAAGAATGTTATCGGACTGGTGGTATTGTTGGTACTGGTATACCTTGTACATGTACTGGTATACCTTGTACATGTACTGGTATACCTTGTACATGTACTGGTATACCTTGTACATGTACTTGTTTACCTTGTACATGTACTGGTATACCTTGTACATGTACTGGTATACCTTGTACATGTACTGGTATACCTTGTACATGTACTGGTATACCTTGTACATGTACTGGTATACCTTGTACATGTACTGGTATACCTTGTACATGTACTGGTATACCTTGTACATGTACTGGTATACCTTGTACATATACTGGTATACCTTGTATATGTACTGGTATACCTTGTACATGTACTGGTATACCTTGTACATGTACTGGTATACCTTGTACATGTACTGGTGGTAATAAAGATATTATTACTGTTATTACTATCCGGCTTAACAATCAGTCGGACTCGGAAAGCCGTCAAGCAGCTGTCTTAAGGCTCAGTAAAGATAAGATAAGATAAGATTTCGTTCGGATTTTTAACTCCGGAGGGTTAGCCACCCAGGATAACCCAAGAAAGTCAGTGCGTCATCGAGGACTGTCTAACTTATTTCCATTGGGGTCCTTAATCTTGTCCCCCAGGATGCGACCCACACCAGTCGACTAACACCCAGGTACCTATTTGCTGCTAGGTGAACAGGACAACAGGTGAAAAGTGAAAAGCTCTGTTCCACAAGGCACAGTACTCGCTCCCATCTTGTTCCTCATCCTTATATCCGACATAGACAAGGATGTCAGCCACAGCACCGTGTCTTCCTTTGCAGATGACACCCGAATCTGCATGACAGTGTCTTCCATTGCAGACACTGCAAAGCTCCAGGCAGACATCAACCAAATCTTTCAGTGGGCTGCAGAAAACAATATGAAGTTCAACGATGAGAAATTTCAATTACTCAGATATGGTAAACATGAGGAAATTAAATCTTCATCAGAGTACAAAACAAATTCTGGCCACAAAATAGAGCGAAACACCAACGTCAAAGACCTGGGAGTGATCATGTCGGAGGATCTCACCTTCAAGGACCATAACATTGTATCAATCGCATCTGCTAGAAAAATGACAGGATGGATAATGAGAACCTTCAAAACTAGGGAGGCCAAGCCCATGATGACACTCTTCAGGTCACTTGTTCTATCTAGGCTGGAATATTGCTGCACACTAACAGCACCTTTCAAGGCAGGTGAAATTGCCGACCTAGAAAATGTACAGAGAACTTTCACGGCGCGCATAACGGAGATAAAACACCTCAATTATTGGGAGCGCTTGAGGTTCCTAAACCTGTATTCCCTGGAACGCAGGAGGGAGAGATACATGATTATATACACCTGGAAAATCCTAGAGGGACTAGTACCGAACTTGCACACGAAAATCACCCACTACGAAAGCAAAAGACTTGGCAGACGATGCACCATCCCCCCAATGAAAAGCAGGGGTGTCACTAGCACGTTAAGAGACCATACAATAAGTGTCAGGGGCCCGAGACTGTTCAACTGCCTCCCAGCACACATAAGGGGGATTACCAACAGACCCCTGGCAGTCTTCAAGCTGGCACTGGACAAGCACCTAAAGTCAGTTCCGGATCAGCCGGGCTGTGGCTCGTATGTTGGTTTGCGTGCAGCCAGCAGCAACAGCCTGGTTGATCAGGCTCTGATCCACCAGGAGGCCTGGTCTCAGACCGGGCCGCGGGGGCGTTGACCCCCGGAACTCTCTCCAGGTAACTCCAGGTAAGGAAACGTGTCGAAATGTTTCCACCAGCCGGGAGTCGAACCCGGGCCCTCCGTGTGTGAAGCGGGAGTTTTAGCCACCAGGCCACCGGGCCGGTTTCTGACTCAGTTTGAGTGTGTGTTGAGGGAAATATTACTTCCGTATCTCGTTTTTGGAGGAAAATTTCCTTTCTTTACCATTCCTGCCCAGATGTGGGCAATATACATTTTTTAAGGACTGGATGACTATGATAATGGTATACAATACAGAGGAATGTGACCACCTCAGTACTACGTTTTTATGGACACAGGAACACATAACATATGTATTTTTATGTATTTAAAATACAACTTAGTTTGAATGGTTTAACTTTGTGTTGTCACAGGTTGGTCAAAATTTTGGGAAAATATTGTGTTGTAAATTGTAAGTAATGATCACTGTTGTGTTAAAACATTTCCAGCCAAGACTAAGTTTATTTATGTACAGGTTCATATATACAATTATAATATATAGTAACATATGTGTATATTACCCAGAATAACCCCCCCAAAAAAATCAGTAGGTCTTGTGCAGTGTTCCTTATGATTTTAAGGTGACTTATTTCCATTATGGTTTGTAATTCCAAAGTTTTAAGCTATATTATTATTGTTATTATTGCAATCAAGGCGGAGCGCTAAACCCGTAGGGATTATACAGCACATGTAAGGGGATGATGGAGGGTATTTAGGGTCAACTCTGATTATTATTATAATCAAGGGGAAGCGCTAAACCCGTAGGATTATACAGCGCCCAGGGGGGGGGGATGTGGAAGGCATTCAGGCTTAATTCGGGGAACTGGAGCACAGATCCAATTCCCTAAATCAAGAGCCCCTCACCAACATCAAGGAACCTTCCATGAGGGGGGGGGGGGTCAACTCTGAACTTTATTCTATGACCTCTGATGAAGGACATCCTGGTTGCCATGGAAACCAAACTTAAGAGCTTCTCTAAGTCCAGAAATATATAAAAGTCTAGTGAGGTTCTTGTGTGATATTTATCATAATGTGGAGACAAAATATCCATGATGAAGGAAGTAACAAGAATATGGCAGAAGAATTACTACACCATATAGCAAGTTATAGACGGAAATATAATACATTGTATCCTCGAGGACCTGTCTTATTATTGATGCCTCATGACCACAATGATCACACTGTGAGGGTTTAGCGCTTTCTTTTGATTATAATAGTAATGACACTAAGTCAGTAAATAAGTAAGTTTATTTAGGTACAGGTACATAGAAATACAATTATCATATATAGTAACTTGTGTCAGTTACCAAGAACTGACTTTATTGATTGACTTACTTGATTTCAAATTTAAATTTATTTCTTTGCAAGTAGTACATTGAGATTATATTTTTACAATAATGGGTTGTAGTGTGAAGAGCCTCTATTATGTCTAGGCATTATGTGCTGACTTAATTTAATGGTTTACTTATCACTAAAGAAATTATCATAGTTGTACAGTAGTTCTATTAATTATAAGTGAATCTAATTTATACAGAATTGACTGACTGACCTGACTTACCAACCTGACGTGACTGACCAACTGACTTGACAGATCTGACTTGACTGACTGACTGACCGACCAACCTGAGAAAACTGACTGACAGATCTCACACAACTGACTGACATAATGCACTGACTGATAGATATATACTGAAAGTCAAGTGTTTTAAAGACAATATATTTGATTTTTTCAATGTCTTGTCAATTTTAAGCCCAAAAAATGAAATCTTGGGTTTGCTGCTGCTATAGGGTGAAGGGCTCTTGATTCAATGACTTGGAGATGATTGCCATTTCCTTGGAACAAAATCTGCATACTGTATGACCAATTGAAAATATGATGTAAATGAATTAAATCTTCTACTAAAATATAATAAAAGTCCGGAGCTCAGTCATTGAATTTGTGAGTCCTTATCCTTGTGGGTTTAGTGCTTACTTCTCATTGTAATAATGATACAGAATTCTTATACTCTGTTGCATCCAAATATGTTAAATATAATAAATTTATGGACAGCTAAGTGAGTACAAATAGGAAGTATGTCTGTCTGGCTCTTAGCAGACAGAGGATCAAGCCTCCACCATGTTTTGCACTGAACAACCCACATGGGTTTAGCACTTATCATGCATAATTAAATTAAAATTAAATAAAAATATGATGATTACTATATGACCCAAGTTATGCTCCAAAACAATGCTTATTGTCCTGTGATCTCAAAATAAACTAGGCCATAACTCTTGACCCGTGTGTCAGACTGAGTTAAGATCTACAGATGAGCTCAGAACATAGGATAATATTCAATACCAAATTTGAAGAGTTTTGGAGATGGTAAAGTGTTAAGAGCTGGCTGTCTCCTCAGCTCCCCACGTGTGGGAAAAATTCATTGATAGTTTAAGTTAATATACTGTGATTATTACCAGTAACTAGTAAGTACAGGTTCATATAAATACATTGACACAAATTATCATACATAGTAACATATGTGTAAATTACCTAGGATAACCCCCCAAAAAAGTCAGTCAAATTGACTTATTTCCATTTGGATCCTGATTATTGAATGTAATACTTAGGTCATGTTGTAGGTGGGTGTGGTGAACCTTGTAGTGCCATCACTGGTGCCACACCCACAGTTGCTCACTCTCGAGGATGCTGCCCAAGTCCTCTCCGACCTCATCAACTATACTCCGCCCCATCCGCCACCCACTCTGGTACGTGCTCACCCAGTGCCTACTCTGGTTGGTACCCTAGGCCTACCCCAGCCTAACATCTATCCTGGTGCATGCTCACCTTTCTCCACTGCTCACTGTGAAACATACCCACCCTAACACACACAAACCCTGACACATACCCACAACTATTAAATAGAAAGTTAAATGCAGTGAATAATATGACTTTTTAGACCTAATAAATACTGTTTGAAAAACATACAACTACATAGGCAATATGATTATATAGATATGGCATGGAGGTAATTGCTGTGTTGGTTTTAAAAAACATTTGAATGTACAAAGTATTAGTATTTTTAACCAATGGCAGACCTACATTTTTGGGGGGCCCTGAAGCTTGAACTACTATTGGGGTCACCTTTGCAACCCCTTCTCATACAATAGACCCCAAATTATTAAGCAATGTGGACTAAAGTGGCTTCTGAGGCCCTTCCGGGATTAGGGGCCCTGAAGCTTAAGCTTCATTAGTTTCATAGTAGCTCCACCCTTGTGTTTAAGTGTACTGAGTGTTAGCATGTACAAAAAGTGCAGTATTATTAGGTACACTTAAGTAAGAGTCCTTGTATTCATCCTAAATTCCAGAATTTACATGCAGTTTTATACTCACTATACACCCCATACTTCTCCTGAAGATGGTTGTAACAAACATACAGAGGCATATAATGGGCCCAGGAGCTGAGCTCCAACACATTTTTACCTAGGCAAGTTGCAGTAATGCCTGTAATACAAGAACAATGGATTAAATTAGTAAATAATATATTCAAGATATACATAATTGTTACAAAATTAGTAACATTTACATCTACATTTCTTGAACATTTTTGAGGGACTTGTTGCTAATACTTTTTTATATTTTTGCATTAATAAACATAGTGTGGATGTTTGCACTTACTGTACATATACAAATTTATTTCTTTTCTGCAGTATCCAGGTAATGTAGTTTACATGTAATAAAATATTTTTAGGCACAAAAGAAGGCCACTAGCATGTGGCACATTTTGGGCAGTGTACTAGGTGCCATTGTATACAAATATACTAAATGAGAGTTTTTCAGCCAAGCAGAGTGCGGTCTCCAGCAGAGGTGGTGAGGACTCAGCAGGGTGGAGGAGCAGAGTGTGCCTTGGTGGTTGCTTCTGTGTTGCTGGGGGCAGGTTACAGGGCCCTGGTGGTGCAAGGGGCAGCATGGCCCTCACTTGTTGCTAGGGACACCTCCCACCTTCCCTGCCCTTACCTTCAGCAACAGCTTAGGGTAAAGTTTACTCTGAGTGGATACATACACTACAATAACCTTATCTGTTGTACTTCTAGGTTGGGTTTGTTAGGAAACAACAAGTGTTTCCTGACAGGTGATGACCCACAGTTGGAGCTTTTGTTCATCTGACGTGGGCCTTCCACTGCTGATAAGTGTCTCGTGCTTTATGTGATAGATGCTTTCCTGGCATGTGGTGCATAAAGTGGACTTATTATAACATGTGAAACATAGGGTTTTGTTCTAAGACTTTGCAAATTTGGCATTACTTTATAAATGTTTACCTAAAAATTATGCTTTACTGCATATGCACCAAATGATAATACAAAATAAAGAAATGAATCTGGTTAAAAACTGAAAAAAAAAATTCAGATTTCTTATTTTAGCCAACAAATTACATAAGCATACCTGATAGGCGCCAAATGGCCATATTTATATCAAAATAAATGCAGCTGGTCATAAAACAAATAAGAAACAATTAATACTGCAAAGTTCAATCATAATCCTCTTCCTTTTCAGCCTCCTTCCTCCCTCTACCACCATCCAGCCAGCTTGTCTTTGGCTGAAGTGCACATGTTATCAACCTGTGAATACATATCTTCATGCTATTTCCTCCCTTCATCCCTGGTCTTCGTTGTGTGTTGCTATAGCCCAAATTTATCTGACTATTGTCTATTTTCTTTTAATTTCAGCCAAGTCACTTAAATTAAAATCCAACCATAGGATTTCATTCAGAATAGGCTCATTGAATTTATTATGCCCAAATCTGATTGGTTTTCCTCAAATCTTTCTTATGAATATAATTATAAACGAGTTTAGAGGGATATTTGGAGAGATTTTTTAAATATAAAATGTTGCCAGGCTTGAATGATTGCATTAGAGCAAAAAGCATACAGCAACCACCCGCTCTTATCATACAAGATCAAATTTTAATACTGGTAGCAATGAGGTTGCTGCAATGTAAGCAAATTCCCACAAACCGAACCAAAATAAAGTGGTGGATACCTGTACATGCACACCCAGATGTGTGTGTGTGTATTTATGTGTACAGCAGTATTATAAAAATACTCTTTCAATGTAGGGTTACCTAAGTGACTGTTTGTTCTGAGTAATTTTTAATATTATTTACAAGCTCAATATTGTCTCACCAGAAAAATACACATGTGTTGATCTGTGTGTCATATAACCTTACAGGAGGGTGAGAAGCAGGAAGCAGCGATGGCTTCCAAATACAGTGTACGTGCCCCCCCAGACCTGAGGAGTCAGTACCTGCTCATCATGGAGGAACGAGCCAAGCGGCGACGAACTGCCCACCTCCAACAAAAGCACGATCACACCCATACCTCTGCCACCCATGAGCAAGTGAGGGCACCCACACTTTGGTTTAGGGATACTTATGCCTTGTCAGTACTATATTAATGATACAATATACATATAAATTACTGTTTTTTAAGACTGCAGATGCTGTGTTATAATATACAACCAGGTCTTAACTTATGAGTCTGAATAGTGCAAATTTAAATCATGCACAAAAATTACATATAATTAAAATAATATGAGCTTGGATAATGCGATTACTTCATCGGATTCGTTATTCACACTAAACGATACCTAGCTGTATATCATATATACGGCTTCTCGAATTATGTTCTGGTGAACCCATCATAAGTTGAAACTATCTTAAGTTGAATATGAATATATGATATGATAAATAAACAAGTAAATAAATAACTACTGTCACTGAATAAGTAAACAAATAATTATTGTAACTAAATACGAATATTGAAAAGTGAGCGTGTTTGATAGGAGTGAATGGAGACAAATGGTTTTTAATACTTGACGTGCTGTTGGAGTGTGAGCAAAGTAACATTTATGAAGGGATTCAGGGAAACCGGCAGGCCGGACTTGAGTCCTGGAGATGGGAAGTACAGTGCCTGCACTCTGAAGGAGGGGTGTTAATGTTGCAGTTTAAAAACTGTAGTGTAAAGCACCCTTCTGGCAAGACAGTGATGGAGTGAATGATGGTGAAAGTTTTTCTTTTTTGGGCCACCCTGCCTTGGTGGGAATCGGCCAGTGTGATAATAAAAAAAAAAAAAATAAAATAAATGAATGCAAGTTTATCCTGTTAATAAATGTACAGTACTGTACAGTATGAGAAAAAAGTTTTACAGTACCATCAAACCATCATAATGTTGAAATATCATAAACTGAACCACTGTTAAGTGAGGAGCATCTGTATTATATTGTATACTGCATTTTGAAAATAAAATTCGCTTGTTTTGTTTGTTGTTTGTTACATTGAGGAGTGGCAGACAGGCAGTGGTGGGGGTGAGACATCAAGTCACCTTCACTTCTGGGTGGTGGTTCTGCCTCCCGGGCATCATGTGACCAAACCCACGTTTGTGGAGCCTACTACAGGGCAGGTAGTTCCCCTGGGTCCTCCGTACCTCCACATCCACGCAGTGTTCGACCACACTAACTACTGGGCTTGCACTAAGTATGACCAACCCATCTCCTCAGACATGGTGAGTTGATATGCCATGCCTGGTGTTGATGTAGCAATCATTTCAGCTTTAGAAACAAGTCACAGAATGAGTGGGATTTGAACCCATGGCAAGTGAGTCCTAAGACTCACTTGCCATGGGTTTATACCTCACCCATTCCATGGTTTGTTTGCAATTGTGTTTTATGATTTCATGAGTCATTTCAGTTTTAGGTTTGTCATTTACTGGTTTTATACTCTTCTAATTGCTGAATCTGTTTTTTATTTGGTAATTTATTCTTATCAACATAGTGCTTTGTGAATTGAGGAAATCTGCATGGAGATAGAAACAGTGTAGAAAGAGGCTGTAAGTTTCTGTCTACATCTAAGATCTTTAGAAGAAAATCTCACAGATGAAAATATGTAAACCACAGAACATTATTATTATTATAATCAAGGGGGAAGCGCTAAACCCGTAGGATTATACAGCGCATGTGGGGGGATGGAAGGTATTCAGGTTCAATTCAGGGAACCGGAGCACAGATCCAATTCCCTAGATCAAGAGCCCCTCACCTACGTCAAGGAACCTCCCTTGAGGGGTAAACCACAGAACAGGTGGGGTGTAAACCCACGACAAGCAAGTCCTAAAACTCCAGGCCAGTGCATAAGCCACTCGGCTTACGTGGTTTATTTGCAATCATGTTATTAAGCTTTTGTGAATTAATATGTACTCTGTGTACACTGATTTTCTGCCTCCATGCAGCAAATTTCATCAGTTGATCAACAAAGTGTCCAATACATTTTGATACTTCATCATAGTTCTTTGTATTTGTTTATTGACTGAAATAGATTCATCTGTCTGAATTAAACTTTAACATATCACCATTAAGATAATAACTGCACTCAGAAATACTCAGCACACTATCCCCACCCGTGGTATGGTTTGTTCCTGTTGCATTATTTAAATTTTTTTGTTCTTTATAATATTTATAACTTAATACTTAAAGATACTGTATGTGGTATGTCTGCTGCATTTTAGGTGATATTTTGTAAGTAAGAAGTATATAGTTTGATTTATCAGACCGAAATGTATGGATGGCACTCATAGAAGATGGTGAAAGTGACTCTCATCCACCACATCAACTATCACCTTCCTCCCCGCACCATGAAGTAGGCAGCGACCCACTGCAACCATCATCTGCCCACCAGTCATTATCACCAGCTGCCCACCATTACCCACCCCCAGCACAATCTTGTGAGGGGCCGGTGCCCTTAGGTCAGGGCACCACCTCACTTGCAGTAACTCAAGCCCATAGGGACACCAAGAAGACCCTCAAGGTGCCAAGGATGTATATGCCCATTACCATCACCGAAGAAAGTGAGTTTATACACCTAGTGATTGTCACCATCACAGTGAAGGTGAGGGTATACACCTGACCACCATCATACACAGTGATCATAGGCATATGAGGTTTTACTTTACTGGGATGCTAGACGATATTTACCGTATTTCACGGCTTATAAGTCTTGTTTCAGTTTCAATGGCTCAGCATCGGATGTAACTGGGAGAGCTACAGTGAAGGGAGCTATAGCTATAGCTCCCTTCACTGACCTTCAGTTTATAGGACGCAGGGTGGTTTTTGGAGACATTTTATGGAAAAAAAATGTGTGTAATAAGCCACAAAATACGGCACCTTGGTTTCTGTATAAGCCCTAGATGCTCCTCAACTTTCAATGGGGTTATGTTCCAATGAATCAGTTTTAAGTTGAAAATATCTTAAGTCAAATGTGAATATATAATAAATAAGTAAATAAATAACTACTGTCACTGAATAAGTAAGTAAACAAATAATTACTGTATCTAAGTCACAGACAAAAAACGTTATCTATGGAGGCAAAGAAAGGAGTATATGAAAATATAGTAGTCCCAACACTCTTATATGGGTGTGAAGCTTGGGTTGTAAATGCTGCAGCGAGGAGACGGTTGGAGGCAGTGGAGATGTCCTGTCTAAGGGCAATGTGTGGTGTAAATATTATGCAGAAAATTCGGAGTGTGGAAATTAGGAGAAGGTGTGGAGTTAATAAAAGTATTAGTCAGAGGGCAGAAGAGGGGTTGTTGAGGTGGTTTGGTCATTTAGACAGAATGGATCAAAGTAGAATGACATGGAGAGCATATAAATCTGTAAGGGAAGGAAGGTGGGGTAGGGGTCGTCCTCGAAAAGGTTGGAGGGAGGGGGTAAAGGAGGTTTTGTGGGTGAGGGGCTTGGACTTCCAGCAAGAGTGCGTGAGCGTGTTAGATAGGAGTGAATGGAGGCGAATGGTATTTGGGACCTGACGAGCTGTTGGAGTGTGAGCAGGGTAATATTTAGTCAAGGGATTCAGGGAAAACAGTTAATTTTACATAGCCGGACTTGAGTCCTGGAAATGGGAAGTACAATGCCTGCACTTTAAAGGAGGGGTTTGGGATATTGGCAGTTTGGAGGGATATGTTGTGTATCTTTATACGTATATGCTCCTAAACTGTTGTATTCTGAGCACCTCTGCAAAAACAGTGATTATGTGTGAGTGAGGTTATAGTGTTGAATGATGATGAAAGTATTTTCTTTCTTTTTGGGTCACCCTGACTTGGTGGGAGATGGCCGACTTGTTAAAAAAAAAAATAAATAAATAAATAAAAAACTGTACAGTGCAAGTAAAAGTTTTACAGTTTTACTGAAATATCTTAAGTCAAACCATTTTAAAACAGGGAGCATCTGTAGTTGGTTTAATATCTTTATTATGCACCTAATAGGCATCCTGTGGGAGGTAGTCAAAAGCTTACAGAGGCACATAATGGGTCCAGGGACTGGACCACAAAGTTCTAGTAACTAAACAGTATGAGTAACTAACATATGGTTGGAAGATGTTAAATTTCATAGTCCCAGGTAGGCTGCAGCCCTCCCCAGACCCCCCTCACCTCCTGCTTCACGAATGGTGATGTAATACATAACTTTCTGACCACCCTCATATATGTCTGGGTTGTATAAAGTTTTTATTTATGTGGTACAAAGCTAATGTAGGTTGCATGTAATCAAGCAGTGGTAGGCACAAAAGAAAGCCACTAATATGCAATACATTTTGGGTAAACTAGGGCACATATGGGTTTAGCACTTCCATATAAATATAATAAAAATAATACCATACAGGCAAGTCCTGCTTTACAGTGCTTTACTTTACAGAATTTCACTTATACAGCAGTTTTCAGTGATTCCCACTCTTCATTTATTGAAACTTCCTACAGTACATATGTTCACCACTCACTTTAAGCTAAGAATGAAAATATTTTAAAGTAATGTGTGTATTCTGTATATGCATTTTTTAGGCCTAGCTATATTGCTCACTTAATATATGATAGTGTACTGTATTACTACTATGTCTACTTTTGCTATGTTACTACTACTACAGTTACTGTTACTATACTGCTGCTAATACTAGAGTGCAGCTCCTACTGCTACTGTACTGGTACTGTTATTACAGTGAGGTTATTGTGTGTTTTAGTGCTGGAGGAGAGGTTTCCAGGTGGGTGGCGGGAAGAGGTTTACTGTGGGGTGGTAGTGCGACGCTACTCTGCCTTCTCCCACCCCCGGGGTGCCACCCTCATCCTCACCCTCTGCTCCAACACTGGTGAGTCTTGCGCTATCTGCTTCAACACTGGTGAATCTTACAGTTTACAGGTAATATATTGTTAGGCACAGTCCAGCAGAGTCCACTAACTTCATTTCAGACGCCTTCATTATTATTATAATCAAAAAGAAGCGCTAAGCCACAAGGACTATACAGCGCTGCAGGGCAGGAAGGAAGCGAGGGCATCAGGTGGCAAAAGGGAGATGGATGAGCAACAGGTTACGGATAACAGCGGGGCAGTGGATGGTGAAAGGGTAAAGGGCAGCAAGAGACTGAACCAGAAAGGGCTGAGGGGAGTGTGAAAAGTATCATCAGAGTTTGTGGAGTAAATCAGTCGTTGTCAAGAAGTCAATGAGAGAGTCAGGATTAAAGGAGGGTCCATCAGCAAGAAGGGAAGGTAAAGAGAGAGTAGGAGAACGAAGACGACGTTGGAGGTAAATTCTGCGTGCTCGTTGATAGAGAGGGCAGTCTAACAGAATGTGGCTAATCGATACTGGAACTTGACACTGCTCACAGAGAGGAACAGGGTGCCTCTCCATGAGATACCCATGAGTAAGACGAGTGTGGCCAATGCGAAGGCGGGAGAGAGTGGTCTCCCAACCTCGGCACTGATGACAAGAAGACGGCCAGTAACCTATGCTCGGTTTAATAGAATGAAGTTTGTTACCGAGCAGAGTTGACCAACGTTGTTGCCAACGGGTGCGAAGGTGGGTAGCTATTGCAGCAAAATAGTCTAGAAATGGAACACCTCGATAGGAAATTGGTAGGTCATATACTGCTGACCGCGCAGCAGTGTCTGCCTGTTCATTGCCCTGTACGTCGACATGACCAGGGACCCAACAAAAAACAATATCTTTATGTTTGGTAGAGATACGGCGTAGCCAAAGTTGGATACGGAGAACTAGGGGATGAGATGTATCAAATTTTCGTATAGCCTGTAGAGCACTAAGGGAGTCTGAGACTACTACAAATGATGACACAGGCATAGATGCGATACGAATAAGTGCTGCAAGAATGGCATACAGTTCAGCAGTAAAAATGCTAGCTGAAGATAGTAAATGCCCTCGTACGACGCTGTCCGGAAACACTGCTGCGAATCCGACGCCGTCTGAAGACTTAGAGCCATCTGTGTACACAGCGGTGGCATGAGAATGAGAGTGGAAGTGATCAAGAAAAAGAGAGCGGGAAGCCACCGTAGGCAGTTGAGCTTTCGAGCAAGGGAGTGAGAAAGAACAGACCCGAACAGCTGGAACTTCCCAGGGGGGTAGGGAAAAGTGAGATGCTACATGAACATATAAAGGTGGTAACTGAAGGGAAGACAAGAGTGAAAGTAGGCGAAGAGAAAAGGGACGGAGCAAACAGGGGCGGCGAACGAATAAAGAATGTCTACTAATATCGGTGACCATTCTATAAATGGAAGGATTGTGTAGATCGTGAGAGCGTACATAGTAACGAAGGCAATGGGCATCACGGCGATCAGACAAGGATGGAACATTTGCTTCTGTATAGAGGCTCTCAACAGGGGAAGAGCGAAAAGCACCAAGGCACAAACGTAAGCCTTGGTGATGGATAGAGTTAAGGCTAGAGAGAGTAGCAGGAGAGGCCGCGGAATAAATCTGGTCACCATAATCGAGTTTCGATAAAACGAGGGCTGAATGTAGGCGAAGCAGAGTTCGACGATCAGCTCCCCAGGAAAGATGAGCAAGGGTTTTAAGAAGGTTTAGCCGGCTGTGACAAGTTGCCTTCAGAGAGGTAATGTGAGGTTTCCAGGTTAACCGACGGTCAAAGAGAAGGCCTAGAAACCTGACTGTATCACGTTCGGGGATACGGGAGCCACAGAGATACAAAGGATGATCGGAGATAACAGAGCGTCTAGTGAAAGTAATTTGGTGAGTTTTGGTACTTGAAAATTTAAACCCATGTGTGGTGGCCCAAGTGGAAACACGGTCGACCGCATGCTGGAGAGAAACTGCAATAAGGTGACAGTCAGCGCCTGCACAAGCAATAGCGAAGTCATCAACATAGAGTGATGACCAAATATTGGGTGGAAGAACAGAGGCCAAATCATTTATAGCAAGGAGAAAAAGTGTTGTGCTTAGAACACATCCCTGAGGGACACCTTCAGCTTGGACGAAGTCCGGGGAAAGAACATTATTGACTCGAACACGGAAATGTCTGTCAGTTAAAAAGTTCTTAAGGAAGGATGGTAGATTGCCTCGGAGGCCTAAGGAATGGGCCTGGGCCAAAATATTATACCTCCAAGTTGTGTCATATGCCTTCTCAAGGTCAAAAAATATGGCAATAACTGAGTGATTATTCGCAAAGGCATTACGAACATACGTATCCAAGCGTAGTAAGGGGTCTATGGTAGAACGACCCTTACGAAAGCCATATTGACTAGCGGAGAGACTGTTGTGAGTCTCTAAATACCACATTAAACGTCGATTTACGAGGCGTTCCATCACTTTGCAAACTGCACTTGTAAGAGCGATGGGGCGATAGTGGGAGGCATCATGTCCTGTAGTACCCGGTTTGCGGAAAGGGAGAACAATGGCAGATTTCCACAGCTGGGGAAGAACTCCTTGTGCCCAAATAAGATTGAAGAGGTGTAAGAGGACTACAAGGGCTGACCGATGTAAATGTTGTAACATACGAATATGAATGTCATCAGGCCCAGCTGCCGATGATCGGCAAGCTGAGAGCGTTGCCTCCAGTTCTTGAAGTGTAAAAGGCACATTATACTGTTCTTCTCCGAGAGAAGAAAAGTCCAAGGGTACTAACTCTCTGGCAGACTTTGAGGAAAGAAACGAGGGGCATAGATGGAGCCCTCGGGAAATACGGACCAGATGTGTGCCAAGTTCAATGGCAACGTCGAGAGGGTTTGCTATATCAACACCAGTGACCCGTAGAACAGGAGCCGGGTCAGGAGAGTATTTACCACTCAATTTCCTCACTTTTTTCCAGACTGCACTCATAGAAGAAGCAGAGGTGATGGTGGAAACATAGTCTCGCCAACAAGTGCGTTTAGCTTCACGGATGACACGGCGAGCGATCGCACGCTTCTGCTTAAAATCAACAAGTCTCTCAGCGGTTCTATTGTACCGGTACCTGCCCCATGCAGCACGTTTCAAACGTACTGCACGAGCACAAGCAGGAGACCACCAAGGCACGCACTTCTGAGAATGCCTGCCTGAGGTGTGGGGTATAGAATGAGAAGCTGCGGTATAAACTGATGTCGAGAAGATGTGTAGGAGCTCATCAATGGAGGATGAAGAAGGAACCTCACTAAAAGCAGTGAGGTGTGAGTAAAGATCCCAATTTGCCCGATCAAATTGCCAGCGAGGGCTACGGGAAGGTGGTGAATAAGAAGGAGAAGTAAGAATGATCGGAAAATGATCGCTGTCATGTAAGTCTGGTAGAACAGACCAGGTGAAGTCTAGTGCTGTGGAGGAAGAGCAGACTGATAGATCGATGCAAGAGAGAGTATGAGTACGAGGATCAAAATGGGTGGGAGTACCCGTATTTAAAACATGGAGGGGGTGAGAGGCAAGAAAAGCCTCCAACTGAATGCCACGTGAGTCACAATGAGACCCCCCCCAGAGGAAATGGTGGGCATTAAAATCACCAAGTAACAGAAGTGGTGGTGGTAAGGATGAAACAAGAAAGGCAAAGTCTGGGATAGAAAATGCTCGAGAAGGAGAGAGATATAAAGAACATATTGTAAACCACTTATTCAAGTGGATACGGGCTGCAGTGTAATGCAGCGAGGTATGGACAAATAGTTGACAGTACGGAATATCATTGCGTAGAAGAAGGGCACTTTCATTAAAGGTCCCATCTGAGAAAGGATCCGAAGAATACAATAAATTATAGCCTGAGATAGGTTGGAAAACAGCCGAGTGTAATTTTGGTTCTTGTAAGCAAGCACCAACAGGGGAAAACCTGGAAAGCAACATCTGAAGCTCACCCCGATTACCCCTGAGGCCGCGGATATTCCACTGTAAATAGGCCATGATTGGCGATGAAGAAAATATCAGGAATCTGTAGGTAAAGGCACCTACGGACTAGAGGGGTTAGAAAAGTCAACGTGTGGTGGCATTGGAAGATGTTCAAGTAACGAAGGAACGGAGCGTTGCGAAGAATGGGGTTGTGAAGATGGAGGAGAGGGAAGAGAAGGAACAGGAAGTGAATCAGTGTCCATTGAAGGTTTAGTCTCTGCAATATATTCTGAAATGGCTTCAAGTGTTTCTGAATTCAAAGATGTATGGGAAACCATATTGGAGATAGGAGGAGGAGGGTGAGTAAAGATTGGGACAGTAATGGACTGTACCAAAGTAGAGGGGGAGGGAAAAGTGTAAGGGACTGGAGATGAAGTGTGGGGGGGGACAGAAGAGGTAGAAACCTGGGAGGTGACAGAAGAGGGAGAAACTTGGGAGGGGACGGGGGTGGAAGGCATAGTACGAGGAGGAGGGTGAATCTCCACACTTGTAATAGAGCCAGAGAGAGGGGAAGAACTAGGTACAGAGACTGGAAAGGTAACGTGTGGAGGTGGAAGAAGGGAAGGAAGGGGCAAAGAAGATTTGAGCAATGTGGATTTTTTGGACTTCTGAGTAGAGGGGCGATTGGTATTAGGTGTCGTACGAGGTCTTGTCGATACTGGGGCTTGTGAGGAAGGACGCGAAGATGTGAGAACAGACTGAGTTGTAGTCGGGACGTCAGAGCCAAGGACAGCAAAAGGATTAGATGCCGTAATGGCTATGGGAGGGGTAACAACAGAGGAGGCTGCAGAAGATGGGACCCCAGAAGTGGGGGGATGTTTGGAAACACGAGAATAAGAAACACGGGGTAGTCTCCCTTGGAGGCGGAGATGAGTAACTGCCATAGCATAAGGGAGACCTTCTGCCTCTTTGAGGCAACGGATTTCACGTTCATTTAAGTAGACCTGGCAACGGCGGGAGTACGAAGGGTGAGCTTCATTACAATTAAGGCAAGATGGAGGTTGACTGCAAGATGTATTAGAATGGTTGTCGGCACCACAGACTGGGCATTCGGCCATAGATCTGCAATATTTCGCTGGGTGACCAAAACGCCAGCAATTTCTACATTGTTGCGGTGTAGGTATCACCTTTCGAACTTGTAACCGATGTCCCGCGACATATACAGAAGACGGGAGTTCTCGGCTGTCAAAAGTTAAACGAGCCACATTGCAAGGGTAACGTCTCCGCCCCCGGGCAGGAAGGACATAAGTGTCTACTTTGAGGATTGGGAGATCCTGGAGTTCCAGCTGTTCAAAAATGTCATTGCCACATGACTGGAAATTCTGTTGGACTATGGTATGGGGCAGAATGACAGTACCACTACAAGAATTGAGAGAAAGATGTTTTTCAATAGTGATAGGAGTAGTATCGATATTCGAAAGGAGAGAAAGATCATGAGCTTGGGTAGCATTCTGGACAGTGACGATGCGCGTACCGCTCTTGAGAGCGTGAAATGAAATATCTCTGCCAACATGACGCAGGAGCGCTTTGGCAATACTATGGTCAGAAAGGTAGGCAGAAGAAGAAGTTGGTCTTAAAGTAAAGAATTTAGTCCATTGTGTGGTCCGAAACTGAGCGTGGAGAGGGAGTGCTTGACGTGTCGGTCGTTTCCGAGTAGAATGGGAAGGTAACGACGGAGCATCATCAGGAGATTGACGTTGGCGTTTAGGAGTAGGACCGGAGTTGGTCCGGCATGAAATGGGTGGGCGATTCGAAAATTGCCGTACCGTAGAGGGAGAAGCCGGAAGCATAGTCAAAGGAGAGCGGAGTTCAGACAAATCGAAGGAGTCAGTCGAAGCCCCGGTACCTGAAGCGGGTGAGGAAACAGCACCAGCAAGAGGTACAGGGGCATCAGGAGTGTCCGAAGAGTGGTCTAAACACAAGGCAGGGTCAGAATGGGGTGCGGTATCAAGAAGGGGCCCGGGGGTAGTGGTTTCATGGACTAGGGCTGCCATGGTTAGGTTACTCCTTTGCTTTTTGTTTTTAAGAAAAAAAAAGAAAGAAGAAAAGAAAATAAAAACAAAAAAAAGAATAAAAAAAGGGGGGAGCGGGGAGGAATAGTTCCCAGGAGAAATGAAAGGGCCGGAAATCTCCCTCCGCGCCCAAGAGGACTCGACACCGCTAGTAGCGCAGATGCAGCATGGAACCCGTGCCATACCCTACCCTTCATGCCAGTAAACCAGCAATCCGGGATAGCAACCTCACATCTGCCGAGCTACCTCGGTGGACAAAAGAGAGGGCGGCCGGATATCCGCCACAAAGCATACCTCCTTCAGCCACCACCCCCGGAATCCGAAAGGTGGCTTCCAGAGATACACCCGTCGCCCAAAAGACACCCAAAGCTACTCCGGGATACCGGAGAGGGATCGGGACATCCCTAGGCAATCCAGATTCCACGGCAAACTACGCCACCGCCAAGAAACCTCAACGGAATGGGATCGACCCCGGTGTCCTTTCCCCTACCTAGGAACTAGCACGCCTGTGGGAGAAATCACGAAGGCTAAAAAGAGGAAGGGCAAAAGGGAGGGGTGAGGAGGAGGAGGAGGAATGGAAAAAGGGGAGGATGGGGAGGATGGGATAGGGGAGGGGAGAATGGGGGGTAATTAGGTTCGGTCTGAGGAAGAAGACCGACAGGGCTAATTCCTCAGACCAAGAGCCTCTTCACCACGCCAAGGAGCCCCCCTTGAAGAGGTCAGACGCCTTCAGTGATCTGACTTGCTTACTTTCGCTGCCCTCTCTGATGGTCCCATCTTTATTAAGAACTTACTCTTATTTTCTGACTGAACACCAATTTCCTACATCGCTCTGACCCCCATATTTTATACCAGAGTTCTTTCTTGGATACCTCTACCTATTCCCATTCACCCTCTTTTGTTAAGCTTTGCATTGCAAGGCTTCAGCCTTATATGGTTCATGGATAAAATAATAATGGGAAGATCTCTTAGCAGGGTCATCTCAGGAGGTACAGGAGAAATTTGAGCAACGTGGCGATGGTCTGTTGAGCCGCATGACCAGTCTCCTCCAGGGGGCCGTCCACGAAACCTTTGCCAACACTAGAAAGGACACACTCAAGCGTATGTGTAACCCATAGCTACGTAAAAAAAATCACTCCTTGCTAATCTTCATCCTGGATGTTAATGTTCAAAAATGCTCTGTCCTCTCTAATAAGCTTATTCTAAGACAGAATCTCACTTTACTTTCCTAACTGACGCTTCCAGACTGTAACATCCCCACCATCCTTCAGAGTTCAGGAACTGTACTTCCCGCTTCTCAGATAAATTATGTTTTAAAAAGATTCTTGTTTCGTGGGGTCATTGTAGGACCTTAATTCCCTTGATGAACATAGGGTAGAGGCACACTTGCATGTTCTATTTGTTATGCCTAAATTTGTTGTTTGTAAACCTTAAATGTCCTTATAAATAAGCAAATAATAATTATTGCCATTGTAGTCTTAAGTTTAAGCTTGCCTGAAATGCTCTACATAACTATGGGCTTTCTGCATGTACTACCAAATGTCATCCATCTCTGTACAAACATTATATTATGTGTAATATGTGTGAACGATGGTGAAAGTGTTTCTTTTTTGGGTCACCCTGCCTTGGTGGGAGATGGGTTATTTTGACTTTGTGGGTTATTTTGACTTTGTGTATAATGTGTGGGCAGGTCACAAGTACTGGCGGGCTCCTGGTCTTCTAATGGCTCGGTCTGGGTCTGATGGTATGAATAATCCAGCACAGGCAGGCCAAGGTGATGATCGTAACCAGTCACCTCAAGACGAGGTCTTCGAGTTCCACTCAAAGTTCAGAGTGGACGCTCTCAGGCAAGTTGAGGTTCTTTTGTGATTCATGTAAACTTTAAGATCTTTTTGGTTGTTCAGCAGTGTATATACTTACAGCCAAAGATTCATATATATGGATCTGTGCAAACCAGTGTGAAAAATAGTGAACTTCCAAGTGTTTTTGTGACTTCTCACATAAACAAGGACCTTTTTTTCACAGTAGTTATTTTACATATTGTGATATCACCTGTTTACTGTGATATTATTGCAGACAGTCTACTGCTCTAAAACGAAAATCACTAAAGTGAATCGTAGCCTTTTTTTTACTTTCAAATGCATATAAAAGCCTAATAACATGTTTACACTATCATATATTGAGTGATTGGTATAGCTAAGCCTAAAATATGCTTATAGAGTACTCACATTACTTACCTTAAAATATTTTCATCCTTAGCTTATAGTGATTTATAGGAAGTCTGAATAAATGAAGAATGGATATACATGTAATTGAGAACCGCTGTACATATTAGCGAAAAGCTGTAAAATGAAGTACTGCAAAGTGAGGCCTTCCTGTACTTTTACAGGACTCGAGTAATTGGCAAAACAGTTTGGAGGGAGGAATTTGATGACCGTCCAGATCTTCTCATGGCCCGGACCATCACCTTCAGTAATGCTGACCCTAGTCCACCCAGACCCATTCAGGTAAGACTGTCATTTCACCATGCCCCTTTAATGTGACTTCAAATTCAAATTCAGATTTTTATTTCTTTTTATGCTGTGTAAAGATAATATAGTTTACACATAATAAAACATTATTAGGCACAAGAAAGTCACTAGTATGCAAATGCATTTGGGGCAAACAAATCCTAATGCTTGAAGACTACTTAAGAATTAGACATAGACTATTAAGTAGGATTATTAATGAGTATTAACAGCAAAAAATAACAAAAGCTGCTGTTTTCAATATCTTTGCCTTGGTATTTTTTTTCTTATTATAGTACGTATACTGTTCTCCATAACATTTTTGAATTATTGTACAATTATCAGTGAAAGTAATGGTGCTGTGCAAGGGATGTCTACAAATTTTAGACACAATTCAAAAGTTTTAGACAAGAACCAATTATGATCAAACCCACATTCGTTGAGAAGTCTCTTTTACGCTTATCCTGCCATAAGGATCGTTTATTTATTTTGTTAACACATCGGCCATCTCCCACCAAGGCAGGGTAGCCCAAAAAAGAAAACTTTCACCATCATTCACTCCATCACTCTCTTGCCAGAAGTGTGCTTACACTATAGTTATAAAACTGCAACACAACACCCCTCCTTCAGAGTGCAGGCACTGTACTTCCCATCTCCAGGCTCAAGTCCAGCCCATCATACTGTACATAATTTTTTCAAGTATTCTGTAGTAAACTCAATGGTCAGAAAATAATATCTGTGTATTTTTTGGTAGATTATTGAAGAGGAGTTTGGGTGTCCAGATGGGGAGGAGCCTCACAAGGCAGTGCAGCGGCGAGTGTTCGAAATAAGCGAAGGCAAGATCCTGCTGGTGTACCACTACGGTCACCACCGCCTCCTGCAGCCCACCAGGTCCTTCCTCAAGCCCCAGAGTGGCAGGCCCACAGATCTCACATCAGAGATGACCCAGGGATTCCAGGTCTCCTGATTCACTACTAATTCTGCTTATTATATTTTGTAATGCCTGCTTCCATGAACTTGCTAACTGTACACATCTTGCAGTGATGGAAGAACCCTTCAGCTTTTTATCACATTGGATTTCTTCAATGGTGTTGCCTTGATACTGCTGTAAGATTCTTGACTGTAATGAAGGGTTCTTGGCTGTAATGAAGGGTTCTTAACTGTAATGAAGGGTTGTTGATTATAGTACTTCTCTTTTCCCAGGCATTGTATGACACCTATGAGTTTAGTACTTCCTGGTAAATATAACAGTTTTACTAACCAAATTGACTATTTTCCCATCAAGGTGACTCAAAGTAGTTAACAATGATTATCACTCATTCAGTAACTGTCTTGCAGAAGCACTTGGACATAACAGTTTAGATGAACCTCCAACCTTCAACATTCTCATCCCTTCTTCAGAGTGCAGGCACTATACTTGCCACTTCCAGGACTTAAGTTCAGCTAACCTGTTTCCCTGAATTCTTTTATATATGTTACCCTGTCAATCCATAAAAACCACTTGTCTCCACTCACTCATATCTCTGATCATTCACACAGGTCTGTTGGATGTTCAAGCCTCTAACACTCAAAACTTTTCTTCCCTCCAACCCTTCCTGTGTGTACCTTCATAATACAGCATACTGTATTGATTTACAGTACAGTATTTGTTTTATTTGTGGTGGTGCGACAGCCTGACCCAAGCGTGGAGGAACCAGGTATGCCCGAGCTATGGGAAGTGTTGGAGTCGGAGATGGAGGCAGAGGTGCAGGTGCAGGAGGAGGTGCGAAGGGCAGTGGAGGAGACAGCAGCCATCAGAGAGGCCAGGACTGCAGAGGAGCACCACATAGTCCTCCTTCCACACATCTTTGACATCCGCAGGAATGAAACAGTCCAGTACATATTAAAACAGGTAACGTGTGTGTATTGTGGCTGTCCCTCTTGCAATAATCTGTCACTCTCTCTCTAGCACCTTCTATTATCAACCATTTTTTTTAATGTACCTGCCATCTCCCAGGTAAAAGAAAAGAAAAACAGAAGGTTTTCTTTTTAGATTTCATAATTTATACAGGAGAAGGGGTTACTATTCCTTTGCTCCTGGCATTTTAGCCACCTCTTATGACATGCATGGCTTACAGAGGTAGGATTCTTTTCCACTTCTCCATGGAGTTGTACATAGATGTTTCCAAGAATGAATGACATGACTTTTAAGCAATGAATTATTAAAGTTGTTAATGTTTTTGATACTGTTTATGTCTTTATGGAAGGTGAGAGTGTGTGTGTGAGTGGAAAGAGTTTAACAAAGGTTACACATATAGTATGTTTTGCAGCGGCAGTACGAGGAGGCTCACCGGGAGGAGATGCAGAGGAAACGTCAGGAGGAGCGGGAGGGTCGTGTTGACACCATTGCTCCCTACCTACCCCTTTTATTGGTCAGTCACTCCATCAGTCTCTTGTCTTTGCCTCTCTTCCTCCATATTGTAAGTTATTGCTAGTGATAAGATATGTTTGGATTTTTAACCTGGGGTAGAGAGGGTTAGCCACTCAGGATGACCCAAGAAAGTCAATGTGTCATTGAAGACTGTCTTATTTCCATTGTGGTCCTTCAGTCTTGTCCCCCAGGATGTGATCTACAACAGTTGATTAAGATCCAGGTATCTACTTGCTGCAAGGTGAACAGGGACAGCAGGTGTAAGGTGACTCACACCCATGTACCTACTTACTGTTAGGTGAACAGGGACAGCAGGTGTAAGGTGACTAACACCCAGGTACCTACTTACTGTTAGGTGAACAGGGACAGCAGGTGTAAGGTGACTCACACCCATGTACCTACTTACTGTTAGGTGAACAGGGACAGCAGGTGTAAGGTGACTAACACCCAGGTACCTACTTACTGCTAGGTGAACAGGGACAGCAGGTGTAAGAAACATGCCCAAACAAGACATTACTCTCACCACACACTGTGCTCTCTCAGTAACTGAAAGAGATCATAGGCAATAAATTATACAGTAGAGTACAACTCAAGACTTGGCTAACTTGTGAGTGTACAACTCGAAGATACAGTACCAAGGGAATAATGTGTGATTTTTTTCCAATACTTCATATCTTTGGATTTTTTTCTTTTCCATATAGCCTGGAATGTATGTAATAGTTTAGATTGCTGTATATAGATAAAGACACTTATGTACAGTTGAGAACATTTCCTTTAATAAATATCCTGAACTGTAAACAAGTATCTTGAGCCAGTGTATGTCAGTATGCTGAACAATTCTTTCATCTTATATTGTCCGTGTTTTTGTCTATCATTCCTTCATCTCATGTACCTAGCTTCATCCTTAATATATTACTAATTGGAATTTTTTATTGAATTACTGAATCCCTCCCACATAATAATAACTAAGTATTCTCATTCTCATATACTAGTAATCATAATTTAGTTTTAAGGTTGCCTGAAATACCTTGCATAATAAGGGGCTTTCTATGAGTAGCAATTATTTTTTAACACACCAGTCATGTCCCACTGAGGGAGGGTGACCTGAAAGAATGAAGTTTTTCTTCCTTTTACATTTAGTAATTTATACAGGAGAAGGGGTTACTAGCACCTAGCTCTTGGCTAGTTGCCTCTTATGACACACATAGCTTATGGAGGAAGGATTCTTCTCTACTTCTCCATGGAGAATAAAGTAGTTTTTTTTTTTTTTTTTTTTTTTTTTTTTTTTTTTTTTTTTTTATTATTATCACACCGGCCGATTCCCACCAAGGCAGGGTGGCCCGAAAAAGAAAAACTTTCACCATCATTCACTCCATCACTGTCTTGCCAGAAGGGTGCTTTACACTACAGTTTTTAAACTGCAACATTAACACCCCTCCTTCAGAGTGCAGGCACTGTACTTCCCATCTCCAGGACTCAAGTCCGGCCTGCCGGTTTCCCTGAATCCCTTCATAAATGTTACTTTGCTCACACTCCAACAGCACGTCAAGTATTAAAAACCATTTGTCTCCATTCACTCCTATCAAACACGCTCACGCATGCCTGCTGAAAGTCCAAGCCCCTCGCACACAAAACCTCCTTTACCCCCTCCCTCCAACCCTTCCTAGGCCGACCCCTACCCCGCCTTCCTTCCACTACAGACTGATACACTCTTGAAGTCATTCTGTTTCGCTCCATTCTCTCTACATGTCCGAACCACCTCAACAACCCTTCCTCAGCCCTCTGAACAACAGTTTTGGTAATCCCGCACCTCCTCCTAACTTCCAAACTACGAATTCTCTGCATTATATTCACACCACACATTGCCCTCAGACATGACATCTCCACTGCCTCCAGCCTTCTCCTCGCTGCAACATTCATCACCCACGCTTCACACCCATATAAGAGCGTTGGTAAAACTATACTCTCATACATTCCCCTCTTTGCCTCCAAGGACAAAGTTCTTTGTCTCCACAGACTCCTAAGTGCACCACTCACTCTTTTTCCCTCATCAATTCTATGATTCACCTCATCTTTCATAGACCCATCCGCTGACACGTCCACTCCCAAATATCTGAATACGTTCACCTCCTCCATACTCTCTCCCTCCAATCTGATATTCAATCTTTCATCACCTAATCTTTTTGTTATCCTCATAACCTTACTCTTTCCTGTATTCACCTTTAATTTTCTTCTTTTGCACACCCTACCAAATTCATCCACCAATCTCTGCAACTTCTCTTCAGAATCTCCCAAGAGCACAGTGTCATCGGCAAAGAGCAGCTGTGACAACTCCCACTTTGTGTGTGATTCTTTATCTTTTAACTCCACGCCTCTTGCCAAGACCCTCGCATTTACTTCTCTTACAACCCCATCTATAAATATATTAAACAACCACGGTGACATCACACATCCTTGTCTAAGGCCTACTTTTACTGGGAAAAAATTTCCCTCTTTCCTACATACTCTAACTTGAGCCTCACTATCCTCGTAAAAACTCTTCACTGCTTTCAGTAACCTACCTCCTACACCATACACTTGCAACATCTGCCACATTGCCCCCCTATCCACCCTGTCATACGCCTTTTCCAAATCCATAAATGCCACAAAGACCTCTTTAGCCTTATCTAAATACTGTTCACTTATATGTTTCACTGTAAACACCTGGTCCACACACCCCCTACCTTTCCTAAAGCCTCCTTGTTCATCTGCTATCCTATTCTCCGTCTTACTCTTAATTCTTTCAATTATAACTCTACCATACACTTTACCAGGTACACTCAACAGACTTATCCCCCTATAATTTTTGCACTCTCTTTTATCCCCTTTGCCTTTATACAAAGGAACTATGCATGCTCTCTGCCAATCCCTAGGTACCTTACCCTCTTCCATACATTTATTAAATAATTGCACCAACCACTCCAAAACTATATCCCCACCTGCTTTTAACATTTCTATCTTTATCCCATCAATCCCGGCTGCCTTACCCCCTTTCATTTTACCTACTGCCTCACGAACTTCCCCCACACTCACAACTGGCTCTTCCTCACTCCTACAAGATGTTATTCCTCCTTGCCCTATACACGAAATCACAGCTTCCCTATCTTCATCAACATTTAACAATTCCTCAAAATATTCCTTCCATCTTCCCAATACCTCTACCTCTCCATTTAATAACTCTCCTCTCCTATTTTTAACTGACAAATCCATTTGTTCTCTAGGCTTTCTTAACTTGTTAATCTCACTCCAAAACTTTTTCTTATTTTCAACAAAATTTGTTGATAACATCTCACCCACTCTCTCATTTGCTCTCTTTTTACATTGCTTCACCACTCTCTTAACTTCTCTCTTTTTCTCCATATACTCTTCCCTCCTTGCATCACTTCTACTTTGTAAAAACTTCTCATATGCTAACTTTTTCTCCCTTACTACTCTCTTTACATCATCATTCCACCAATCGCTCCTCTTCCCTCCTGCACCCACTTTCCTGTAACCACAAACTTCTGCTGAACACTCTAACACTACATTTTTAAACCTACCCCATACCTCTTCGACCCCATTGCCTATGCTCTCATTAGCCCATCTATCCTCCAATAGCTGTTTATATCTTACCCTAACTGCCTCCTCTTTTAGTTTATAAACCTTCACCTCTCTCTTCCCTGATGCTTCTATTCTCCTTGTATCCCATCTACCTTTTACTCTCAGTGTAGCTACAACTAGAAAGTGATCTGATATATCTGTGGCCCCTCTATAAACATGTACATCCTGAAGTCTACTCAACAGTCTTTTATCTACCAATACATAATCCAACAAACTACTGTCATTTCGCCCTACATCATATCGTGTATACTTATTTATCCTCTTTTTCTTAAAATATGTATTACCTATAACTAAACCCCTTTCTATACAAAGTTCAATCAAAGGGCTCCCATTATCATTTACACCTGGCACCCCAAACTTACCTACCACACCCTCTCTAAAAGTTTCTCCTACTTTAGCATTCAAGTCCCCTACCACAATTACTCTCTCACTTGGTTCAAAGGCTCCTATACATTCACTTAACATCTCCCAAAATCTCTCTCTCTCCTCTGCATTCCTCTCTTCTCCAGGTGCATACACGCTTATTATGACCCACTTCTCGCATCCAACCTTTACTTTAATCCACATAATTCTTGAATTTACACATTCATATTCTCTTTTCTCCTTCCATAACTGATCATTTAACATTACTGCTACCCCTTCCTTTGCTCTAACTCTCTCAGATACTCCAGATTTAATCCCATTTATTTCCCCCCACTGAAACTCTCCTACCCCCTTCAGCTTTGTTTCGCTTAGGGCCAGGACATCCAACTTCTTTTCATTCATAACATCAGCAATCATCTGTTTCTTGTCATCCGCACTACATCCACGCACATTTAAGCAACCCAGTTTTATAAAGTTTTTCTTCTTCTCTTTTTTAGTAATTGTATACAGGAGAAGGGGTTACTAGCCCATTGCTCCCGGCATTTTAGTCGCCTCATACGACACGCATGGCTTACGGAGGAAAGATTCTTTTCCACTTCCCCATGGACAATAGAAGAAATAAAAAAGAACAAGAGCTATTTAGAAAAAGGAGAAAAACCTAGATGTATGTATATATATATATGCATGTGCGTGTCTGTGAAGTGTGACCAAAGTGTAAGTAGGAGTAGCAAGATATCCCTGTTATCTTAGCGTGTTTATGAGACAGAAAAAGAAACCAGCAATCCTACCATCATGCAAAACAGTTACAGGTTTTTGTTTCACAGTCATCTGGCAGGACGGTAGTACTTCCCTGGGTGGTTGCTGTCTACCAACCTACTCTAATGGTATAATATACTGTACTGCACTTCATAGAAATAAAGTTTGTTTATTTTTTTACTATTTATAACTGTTCATGGTATTTTAGGGTGACAGTGAGGGTGACAGAGGAGAAATTGTAAGAGAAAGATGCCTTCAAGACCTACGTGAGCGCCTCGCCCTCAGAGCCAACCTTCTTCAGGATAGACTTGACCAGGTAATTGCTGTACTTTGGCTATCTCCATCACCAGTACTTTGGGCCAGTAAAGGGCTCTTAATACAAGAATCAGAGCTACTGTTCCCTTCTTTGGGTCAAACTTGATTACCTCCTATGATCTCCATTAATATAATTTTAATCCCTCACCATAGTCCTAACCCAGTTCATCATGAAAGATGGTATTTGGGTTGGTAGACAGCAACTTGCCCTGTGACTAAATCTTGCCCTGTGACTAAAACAGTAGCCTGTTGAATGTTTCAAACTCGGGCAGGAGTATTGATCAGGTCTTTCTGTTTTGTAAACATGTAAGATGGCAGTAAATCCTACAAACCTCTACTGACATTCAGTGTACACTTATTTTGATACACTTGCCATGGGTTCAGATCCCACCCTTTCTGTGGTTTAGTATACACTTATTTGTAATTTCCAGTGTATTTCTTAACACAGTAGTTCTTCTTTCAACAACCTGGCCATATCGCACAGAGGCAGGGTGGCCCAAAAAGAAAAACAAGAGTTTCTCTTTTCAACTTTAGTAATTTATACAGGTGAAGGGGTTACTAGCCCCTTGCTCTCGGCATGTTAGTCGCCTCTTATGACACACATGGTTTGCAGAGGAAGAATTCTGTTCCACTTCCCATGGAGATAAGAGGAAATAAACAAGAAGAAGAACTTGTAAGAAAAGCCTAGAGGGGTGTGTGTATATATGCTTGTACGTGCATGTGTAGTGTGACCTAAGTGTAAGTAGAAGTAGCAAGATGTACCTGAAATTTTGCATGTTTATGAGATAGAAAAAGGACACCAGCAGTCCTGCCATCATATAAAACAATTACAGGTTTCTGTTTTATACTCTTGGCAGGATGGTAGTGCCTCCTTGGGTGGTTGCTGTCTACCAACCTACTACCTAGGACAGTAGTTCTTATTCCTGGAATATTTCTTGTCATTTTTCAAAATGCTGCATTCTCTGTTTTCAAATCTTGAATACTGTGTCTTTGAGCCTAATTACAGTTGCGACCTAAGTCACTATAATAGTATTTTTTTTACCCACTGAAGGCCCGAGCATTGGTGTTGGAGTGTCGTGAAGAGGGAAGCCGCCGTAAGCGTCTCACCGCTGAAGAACGTGCAGCCCTCACTGCCCGCACCACAGCAGCCGAGGCCGCACACCGTCGCCTGCGGGCCCAGCTGGCTGCCTGGAGGCACGAAGCCTCAGAAAGATATGAGACACTGGCAGGCAAGCTGGAGAGTAATCTCTGGCTAACACAAAAGCCGGCCCTCCCTCCTAACAGCACCCTCCAGTAATAAAAGCCATTAGTGCCTTTCATAATAGACCAAGATAAACATGTACAGTACTATATAAATATAGAAATAAAGCAGCACTAACCTTGATATTTCAGAGATTTACAATAATAATGTCTAAGTTTAACTGGGGAAGGAGAGATAGGGAAATAGAAGAAGACATTAAAAATAAATAAAACTTTTTCAAAAATAATGTATATTTCTGTCCTTCACACAAGAAAATACTAAATAGGATACAGCTAATAAAGAAATTACATTAAATTATAAATGAATGAATTGTTTTTTAATTTATAAATTTAATGTTACAACATCTAACACTGCATGACCCATTCTGGTTTAATGCTTCACATAAATCATTAGTTTGTCTGAAGTGCACCACATGTTAGTGGCTTTCTTTTGTGCCTAACAATGTTTTATTATATCTAAACTACATTACCTGTATACTGCAGAAAAGAAAGTATTTGTATTTGTATTTAAATAAGTAATAATGAGACCTGCATCTAAGGCATGAAAGGAATTTTTTTTTTCAACCCACCGGGCATCTCCCACTGAGCCAGGGTGACTTAAAAAGAAAAACAAAAGTTTTTCTTTTAACATATAGTAGTACAGCCTCTCCTCACTTAGCGATGGAGTTCCATTCCTAAGACCTGCTGTATAGCCCTTGTGGCTTAGCGCTTTTTGATTATAATAATAATTCCTAAGACCACGTTGGTAAACTAATTCTTCACTAAGTGAGGAGCATACTATAATGGTTATGAGTTTGTCTCAACCATCTTTGATATTGTTTTAATATTACTTTTGCACCATTTATAACATTTCTGGTATATTTTTAAATGTTTATACAGTAGTGTACTGTATATTGAAATAAACAGAATAGAAGAAATATACATTATTTAGGTATGAATACTGATCAGAGCCCATTGTAAGTCCAAGGTGTCGGTAAACGAGTACGTTGCTAAGTGAGGAGAGGCTGTACATGTATATACAGAAGAAGGGGTTACTAGCCCCTTGCTTCCAGTATTTTAAATCACCTCTTATGACACACATGGTTTACAGGAGAAGGATTCTTTTCCAGTGACAAGTATACCATCATTAATTTATATTTTGCTAAAATCTGGCTGAAAATTTTCATTCTAATTATCAGAATATGTGTGTTTATAATACAAATGGTTTTTAATACTTGACGTGCTGTTGGAGTGTGAGCAAGGTAACATTTATGAAGAGATTCAGGGAAACCAGCAGGCCGGACTTGAGTCCTAGAGATGGGAAGTACAGTGTCTGCACTCTGAAGGACAGGTGTTAATGTTGCAGTTTTATAACTGTAAAGTACCCCTCTGGCAAGACAGTGATGGAGTGAATGATAATGAAAGTTTTTCTTTTTCGGGCCACCCTGCCTTGGTGGGAATCAGCCGATGTGTTAATAAATACAAAAAATGTGTTATTATGTGCCACTGAATTATTCTATGTACGTATAACTATACGTCAAAATTTGTACATTACAAATTCATCAAAAAATGGGTGGGGCTTGAACCCATGGCAAGTCTCACCCATCCTTGTTTTGTTTGCAATCGTCTTATCACACTTTCATGAATCATGATTTCAAATTCATTTTTTAACACCAGCCATCTTAACAAAAAAGAGGAAGCACATCCACCATCATTCATTTATTGTCTTTCCTGAAGGATGCTAACATCACAGTAAGATGACTGATTGCTCTCATAGTATAAAGTAATACAAATATTGTCAGTGATTAGATAGGATGGTAGGGGAAGGAGAACAGTCAAATGGCTTCAGCAAGAAATCCAAATATTTCTCAAAGCCTTTTTGTCCACTTCTCTGAGGCTGTGGGCCCTACAGTTTGCACCAGAGGTGGACTCCATGTGCATATATACATTGTATATAGTGTATATACATTGTATTGTGTATATAGTGTATATACATTTTATTTATTTATTTATTTATTTAATAATTTGAACATACATACAGAGGTACAAAGAAATACAGGTAAGAGCAGCATGCCAAAGCCACTTGTATGCATAGCATTACGGGCTGGCTTAAAATTAACTTAAGATTAACTAAGCAATGATGTAATCAGTGATAAAACATTATTGTAAACAGATAACAATAAAGCACAAATGAGTATTACAAAGACAGGTCATATGGTTGCATGCATTGCTGTACATTCAGTAGAATGGAGTATTCTGTTAGGTAGTGTATTTAAAAAATAACAAAGTTAGATTGGGTCTTAGGTTTAACATTTATGTAATATAATTGTGAGAAACATTTAAGATATACAATTTATAAGGTTCAGTTATTCAGTATTTGGTTTTGGGTAAGTAAGTGATCTTTGAGAAGAGACTTGAATTTATAAACAGGTAGTGTTTCTTTTATATTTACAGGTAATGAATTCCAGATTTTAGGGCCTTTTATGTGCATTGAGTTTTTGCATAGTGTGAGATGGACACAAGGAACATCAGTGATCTGTCTTGTGTTATGGTCAAGTGTTCTGTTGAGGTTGGTAAGGAGATGTTTGAGGGGAGGGTTAATATCAGAGTTAAGTGTTCTATGTATGTAATAGGTGCAGTAATAAGTATGGATGTTTTGTATGGTGAGTAAGTTTAGTGTTTTGAATATTGGTGGAGTGTGCTGCCTGTAGTGAGAATTTATTATCATTCTGACTGCAGCCTTTTGTTGGGTAATTAATGGTCTGAGATGGTTTATTGTTGTTGAGCCCCATGCACAAATTCCATAGGTGAGATAGGGGTAAATAAGAGTGATAAAGGGCCAGGAGGGCTGACTGTGGAACATAGTACCGTATCTTCGATAGTATGCCTACAGTCTTGGAAATTTTCTTAGAAATTTGTTGTATATGTGTATGAAATTTGAGTCTATTATCAAGGTGGATTCCTAAGAATTTTCCCTCTGTTAGCTTTGTGATAGGTGATCCGTTTATCATTATGTTAAGAGGGACATCTGTAGCTCTGTTACCAAACTGAATGAAGTAGGTTTTGTCAATGTTTAGTGTAAGTTTGTTAGTCCTCATCCAGGTAGATATTTTCTGTAATTCGGTATTTACAGTATTGGCTAGCGTGACTGGGCTCGGGTGAGAGAAGACGTATGTAGTGTCATCTGCAAATAGTGAGTTTGAGTAATTGCGAAGCATTTGGTAGGTCATTTATGTATAGGAGAAAGAGAAGAGGGCCAAGGACACTTCCCTGTGGGACACCAACTGTAATTGGTTGTGCGGAAGTTTGCCCCATTTGTGTGCACATATTGGCTTCTGTTGCTGAGGTAAGACTTGAGGTAGTTGTGTATGTATAGTGTATATACATTGTACTTTGTATATATAGTGTATATACATTGTACTTTGTATATATAGTGTATATACGTACAGTGTGTATACATTGTATATAGTGTATATACATATATTGTAGTGTATATATATTGTCTAGTGTATATACATTGTACAGTGTATATACGTACATTGTAAAGTGTATATACGTACATTGTAAAGTGTATATACATTATATATTGTATATACATTATATAATGCATATACAATGTATATACACTGAGATACGGTATACATATAGTAATATACGGTGTATATATCATATATGTACTACTGAACACCCAAAAAGTTCCGAGAGAACATGATTAAGTTTAATTAGGTACAGGTACACATAAGTACAATTATCATATATATTAACATGTCTATATTACTTAGAATAACCCAAAAAGGTCAGTCAAAGTGACTTATTTCCATTGGGGTCTTTGTTATTTCCATTGCGTTTTATTTAAAATGAATAATAAGAATTTGGTTAGTAAATCCCTTTAGGTCACCCTCCAGGCGCTGCATGACTTACGGGTTTAGGGCTTCTCCCTAAATAAAAATAATTAGAGACACTGCTTTCAGAGATCACAAGGTTCGTCAACAATTCCTTGGCTGGTCTGATCCCTGATGAAATTAGACCTTTCTTTTTTGGTGCAACACTTTGTGCACTTAAAAAGAAGGATGGAGGAATTCGGCCAATTGCAGTAGGCAACACCTTACGCCGCCTCGTATCCAAAGCTGCTGTCCGAAGTATTCGTGCACAGGCAGCCATGATGCTTCAACCAAACCAGCTTGGCTTTGGGGTCTCTCAAGGAAGTGAAGCAGCGGTTCATGCAACAAGTGCATATATCAACAACCTGCCTGAGGACAATGCAGTGGTAAAATTAGATTTCAAGAATGCGTTCAATCTCCTGAAAAGAGACGTGGTATTAGCAGCAGTACAAGAACATTTCCCTGGTCTCTTCCCTTTTGTTTCAGCCGGGTATAGCAAGGAATCAATGCTTCTCTTTGGAGAGCATGAAATTACATCATCGGAGGGTGTCCAACAAGGAGATCCTCTTGCACCATTTCTCTTCTGTATAGCAGTTAGGGAAATCACAGTCAGACTGACCAGCGAGCTAAACATCTGGTTCCTAGATGATGGCACACTAGCAGGTACAAAAGAGTCCCTCCTACATGACCTTACACAGGTAATGACACGGGGACAGGAAATGGGTCTCATCCTGAATCCATCCAAATGTGAAATCATCTCAGTCAGTCAACAAGTGATAAATGCAGTGAGAGCAAAACTACCAGGAGCAGCAGTCATTGCCCCCACAAATAGTGTCTTGCTAGGAGCACCTCTGGGAAGCAATGCCATTGACACAATTCTCAGGAAGAAATTGGAAGAGTTAAGGAGAATGGAACAACGAATAGGCAATCTGGACACCCACGATGCCTTGTACCTTCTCACAAAGTGCTTGAGTCTGCCCAGGTTGACATATTTCCTAAGATGTGCACCTTCATATGATAACCCTATTCTGCACGAATATGACAGTATTCTGAGGCAGATTTTTACGAAAGTACTTAACCTTACTCTAGAAGACGGGCAGTGGAACCAAGCTACACTTCCAGTCAGACTAGGAGGCATTGGTGTCCGCAAGTCATCACAGATTGCGTTACCTGCTTTTCTGTCCTCGTGTATTGCATCCAGAGAGCTTGTAGCAGCGATTCTCCCTGAACATCTTAGGGACAAGGTAGGAGTCCAGGACCAAAAATTCATTGACGGAGCAATGATCTGGGATAATCTAACGGGCTCTGGAGCCAGACCTGCTCCCCCCAACAACTACAAACAATCGCACTGGGATGGTCCAATAGTGGAAAATATTGCCTCAACAATGCTTCAGAGTGTGTCAGGGAAGGATAGAGCCCGCCTCCTGGCAGTGAGAGCCCCTCATGCTGGGGACTTTCTGTTGGCTGTTCCCAACTCCAGCCTTGGCACACGTCTCGACCCACAGACCATCCGCATCGGTGTTGCCCTTCGACTTGCCGCCCCTATTCTCGCCGAACACAGGTGTATTTGTGGCAGTGAAGCAGCAGACCGATTCGGGTACCATGGTCTTGTGTGCCGTAAATCCGAGGGAAAGATTGCAAGACATGAGGAGGTTAATAACATTATCAAGAGGAGCCTCACAACAGCTGGATGCCCAGCAGTAAGGGAGCCAACCCAACTATGCAGATCTGATGGCAGCCAGAAGCGTCCAGATGGTATCACCCTTCAAGCCTGGACAGATGGAAAGCAGGTGGTGTGGGACTATACATGTGCATCTACCTTGGCTGATACCTATCTCCAGTACACCAGGGAGGAAGGAGGGGCAGCTGCCAGCTTCAGGGAGTCCCAAAAGTCTAGAAAATATGGAGAACTTGCCCATCATTATATGTTTGTTCCCATAGGCTCAGAGACCCTTGGCTCATGGGGAAAGAGTGCATCTAAATTCCTTAAGGAGCTGGGAAAAAGACTCATCAGGGTAACTAGGGATCCCAGGGCAGCTAGTTTTCTGTTCCAGCGGCTCAGTGCGGCTGTTCAAAGGGGTAATGCCTGCTGTATTTTGGGCACACGCCCCAGCTCTGAGGAGCTGGATGAGATTTTCGCCTTATAATCGGTGATACACACGTAACAACATGTACCGTATATGCCACCTTTATATCAACAATGTATCTCTTAAATCTTCTGTACCATATTATGCAATAAAATATTCCTATTAGAAATATGTAAATGTTCTGCCTAATCAAAGGCTTTCAATAATGCGTAAAATAAATGTCACCTAATTTTGTAACACGTCTACTTTTAGGGAATGTAGATTTATTTAGTTATTTATTTATTAAATATGTCATAAAAATTATAAATAATGTAAATTAATATAAATGTTTTGTTTAATCACGAACTTTCAATAAAGCGTTAAAAGTTACTTTATTTTTTTCAACTTTTAAGAAATGTATATTTATTTGTTGATTACTAATGTAATTCAAAATTATTTAAGTATTAAATAATTTATAAATAATGTAAATTTATAAATAATGTAAATTATTATAAATGTTTTATCTAATCAGGAACTTTCAATAAAGCGTTAAAAGTTACTTTATTTTTCAACAGGTTTACTTTTAAGAAATGTAGATTTATTTGTTGATTATTAATGTAATCCAAAATTATTTAAATATTAAAATTAGATTAGGATTCAAAGTTATTTTTTGTGTGAGAGATGAATGTGAAGATTCCTGTTGTTGTGTAGCAGACGACGGCTGAGCCTCAGCCTGGCGCTCTATTATGGCTTTATTGTGGTGTAATATTCCTGTAATGTGTTGTCATACAGTAGTGACACTGCTGACATTATTTCTCCTGCTACACCTCACTACTGCCATTAATGCCAAGGGTTGTACACCCCTTGATTCATGGACCTTTGATAAGGTGAGCCACACTCCCCTTGTTTATGGACCTTGATTTCACTCCCCCTGACTTTGATTATAATTGTGGACGTCGACCCCTCAAGGGAGGTTCCTTGATGTTGGTGAGGGGCTCTTGATCTAGGGAATTGGGTCTGTGCTGCAGTTCCTTGAATCTAGTCTGAATACCTTCCATTCCCCCCCACACATGCGCTGTATAATACGGGTTTAGCGCTCCCCATGATTATAATAACGTGGACCTTGATCTTTAATGGACATTAGTTTATTTAGTACATTTACACAAGTTTAACTAATTACAATAATCTGACAGTGTAAATTACTGAAGATAAAAAGTCAGTGACATTTCCAATGATTCTAGAAAATTTTAATGCATCTAGAACATGTATTACACAGGAATTGTACGTGTCCTCTCCGTCCTTGGATCAAACCTGATTACTTTTCATCTACACTATGATCCTTATAGGTTTAGTACTTCTGCCTAAAATACTTATGAAGGAATGTTCCCAGTAGACACTGTTGTCAGGCTCTTGATCCAAGAGCTTGGATCTGATGTCCCCTTCCTTGGATCAAACCTAATAACTAATGCTGCAGACACTGACTTCCATTGGTGTAGGTACCTTGATGTTAATGAGGGCTCTTGATCCAAGGAATTAACAACCCTCCCTCTGGATTAAATCTGCTTCCTATTGCCCATGGCACACTATAATCCCTGAGTGTTTAGTGCTCTCCACAACATAAACTATAAAGTACTGAAATCCAAACTTTTTCATCCTTCAGATAGTCTCATTATTATGCACCTCATACCCATCCTGTGGTCGGTAAATGTTTTATTGAATGTAAAATCGATGAAAAATATTATTTGTATTATTAACCCAGATATTGTAGTTCTTTGAGCATCTTCCCCAGAATACGACCCACAACGACAGTCTGCTAACACCTAGCTACTCTTACCTACTTAACAATAACAATTTTATATTAGCATGATACATGTTTGTAGAAAGGAGCGTAACAATTTGGTGAACATGCCAAAAGCCCCTTTATATGCAGAGCATTTTGGGCAAACTGAAGACTAACTTATGAGTAATAAGGCAATAAGGTTCTCACTTCACACACGGAGGGCCCGGGTTCAATTCCCGGCAGGGCAGAGACATTCTGACGCGTTTCCTTACACTTGTTGTCCTGTTCACCTAGCAGCAAATAGGTACCTGGGTGTTAGTTGACTGGTGTGGGTTGCATCCTGGGGAACAAGATTGAAGACCCCAATGGAAGTAAGTCAGACAGTCCTTGATGACGCACTGACTTTCTTGGGTTATCCTGGGTGGCTAACCCTCCGGTGTTAAAAAATCCGAAAGAAATCTTATCTTAACAGCAGGTGTAAGGACATATGCCAGTTCTGTCTTGTGTTGGATGACACTCTTTTGCTTCACATGCAAGCTTAATGTGCTACCACTTGAGCCATCAGCCGAAGAAAGTTGACACGTGACTTTTTTCCATACAAATGGACCCCTCAAGGAAGGTTCCTTGATGTTGGTGAGGGGCTCTTGATTTAGGGAATTGGATCTGTGCTCCAATTCCCCAAATTAAGCCTGAATGCCTTCCACATCCCCTCCCCCAGGCGCTGTATAATCCTCCGGGTTTAGCGCTTCCCCTTGATTATAATAATAATAATAATAATCCATACAAATGGAACCTCAGTGAAAATAAATTTTACTGATAAGCCATATTGATTGGTCTGGGTTATTCTTGGTTAATTTTTCTATTATTTGTTGCTTGTGTATGCTTAAAATCAGGTCAGTATGACCCTTGTGAGTTTAGTGCTTAGTTTTGAGTGTAATAATTAAAATTGTGTTTAATGGAAATATCATTGCAGAAGCAGAAATATGAAACAGAAGTGTGTAAAAGAAATATTTAACTAGAACACCCCTCAAGGGAGGTTCCATGATGCTGGTGAGGGGCTCTTGATCTAAGGAATTAGACCTGTGCTGCAATTTCTAAAAATGAGTCTGAATACCTTTCACTACCCTAGGTGCTGTATGACTCCTGTGGGTTTAGTGCTTCCCCTTGAATGAAATAAACATGAATAATGATCACTTATCTCTGTTGTCCATACTTGCATTATGTGAAGCAAAAGGATTTTTGCTCCAAGGAATTGGAATTACCCTCTCCTTCGTTGGATCATCCTGATTACCCCAGGCACTTTATGATTCATTATCTAGAGCTCTTTCATGTACAGTGGACCCCCGGTTAACGATATTTTTTCACTCCAGAAGTATGTTCAGGTGCCAGTACTGACCGAATTTGTTCCCATAAGGAATATTGTGAAGTAGATTAGTCTATTTCAGACCCCCAAACATACACGTACAAACGCACTTACATAAATACACTTACATAATTGGTCGCATTCGGAGGTGATCGTTATGCGGGGGTCCACTGTACTTTACATTCTTGTGACTGGTACCTTAGTTTCTTGAATTAAGTCTGAATGCCTTAATCTTCCCTCCCCCCAATCCCAACTGGTGCTGTATAATCCCCATGGGTTTAGTGCCACACTATAATAATAATGTGACTGGCAACTCCTTAGTTTGATATCTTTATTATGTACCTCATACCTACCCTATATTCAGATTACAATATAACTGGTTTTTCTTTCTTTTATTTGACAGATTATTCCCAAGTTCCATGCTGCCATAGTAAAGTTTGACATAGCCTATCCCTATGGCAAGAAACACGAGGAATACACCAAACTGTCAGCAGCAGGAAGGGGATCACCGGAGCTTCTTGTGGCAGAAGTCGGAGTCAAAGATTATGGCGACATGGAAAATATGGATCTTGCTGAAAGATTTGGAGTGGTCAAGGAAGATTTTCCAAAAGTAAAGCTTTTCATCAGTGGTAAAGATGATCCCTTAGACTTTGAAGGGGAATTTAATGCTGAAGAACTGAAAAAATTTATTCGTCGTCATTCGGAAGTTTACATAGGTCTGGAAGGGTGCCTTGAAACATTTGACCGAATTGTTGATCGTTTTATGATCACCGAGAACCTGGTTGAGAAAAAAACTCTTCTTAGACAGGCAGAGGATGAATGGGACAAGCTGAAGAGCCCATCTGACCAACAAATTGCAGAAACTTATGTGAAAATAATGAGGAAGGTTCTTGAAAAAGGTGGAGAATTTATAGGTCTTGAGAAAAATCGCGTGGAAGGTCTTATGAATGGACGAATCACAAAGGAGAAAAAGGAAGAGATGCAAGGCAGGCTAAATATTCTTAAATCATTTTCTCGTGATGAATTGTGAGCAAGTAGATGCTGATCCTCTTATTGTTACTCATTTATAAATACACTAGCAAGAAGGTACTTAGGAAACCATTTACATGTATGTATTTGAAATATGGAAGAATCTAGGTTTTCAAAGTTTTTTTTTTTTTTTTTTTTTTTTCAACAAGTCGGCCGTCTCCCACCGAGGCAGGGTGACCCAAAAAAGAAAGAAAATCCCCAAAAAGAAAATACTTTCATCATCATTCAAAACTTTCACCACACTCGCACATTATCACTGTTTTTGCAGAGGTGCTCAGAATACAACAGTCTAGAAGCATAAACATATAAAGATACACAACATATCCCTCCAAACTGCCAATATCCCAAACCCCTCCTTTAAAGTGCAGGCATTGTACTTCCCATTTCCAGGACTCAAGTCCGACTATATGAAAATAACCGGTTTCCCTGAATCCCTTCACTAAATATTACCCTGCTCACACTCCAACAGATCGTCAGGTCCCAAGTACCATTCGTCTCCATTCACTCCTATCTAACACGCTCACGCACGCTTGCTGGAAGTCCAAGCCTCTTACCCACAAAACCTCCTTTACCCCCTCTCTCCAACCCTTTCGAGGACGACCCCTACCCCGCCTTCCTTCCCCTATAGATTTATATGCTTTCCATGTCATTCTACTGTGATCCATTCTCTCTAAATGACCAAACCACCTCAACAACCCCTCTTCTGCCCTCTGACTAATACTTTTATTAACTCCACACCTTCTCCTAATTTCCACACTCCGAATTTTCTGCATAATATTTACACCACACATTGCCCTTAAACAGGACATCTCCGCTGCCTCCAACCGTCTCCTCGCTGCTGCATTTACCACCCAAGCTTCACACCCATATAAGAGTGTTGGTACTACTATACTTTCATACATTTCCTTCTTTGCCTCCATAGATAACGTTTTTTGACTCCACATATACCTCAACGCACCACTCACCTTTTTTCCCTCATCAATTCTATGATTAACCTCATCCTTCATAAATCCATCCGCCGACACGTCAACTCCCAAGTATCTGAAAACATTCACTTCTTCCATACTCCTCCTCCCCAATTTGATATCCAATTTTTCTTTATCTAAATCATTTGACACCCTCATCACCTTACTCTTTTCTATGTTCACTTTCAACTTTCTACCTTTACACACATTCCCAAACTCATCCACTAACCTTTGCAATTTTTCTTTAGAATCTCCCATAAGCACAGTATCATCAGCAAAAAGTAACTGTGTCAATTCCCATTTTGAATTTGATTCCCCATAATTTAATCCCACCCCTCTCCCAAACACCCTAGCATTTACTTCCTTTACAACCCCATCTATAAATATATTAAACAACCATGGTGACATTACACATCCCTGTCTAAGACCTACTTTTACCGGGAAGTAGTCTCCCTCTCTTCTACACACCCTAACCTGAGCCTCACTATCCTCATAAAAACTCTTTACAGCATTTAATAACTTACCACCTATTCCATATACTTGCAACATCTGCCACATTGCTCCTCTATCCACTCTATCATATGCCTTTTCTAAATCCATAAATGCAATAAAAACTTCCCTATCTTTATCTAAATACTGTTCACATATATGCTTCAATGTAAACACCTGATCTACACATCCCCTACCCACTCTAAAACCTCCTTGCTCATCCGCAATCCTACATTCTGTCTTACCTCTAATTCTTTCAATTATAACCCTACCGTACACTTTTCCTGGTATACTCAGTAAGCTTATTCCTCTATAATTTTTACAGTCTCTTTTGTCCCCTTTCCCTTTATATAAAGGGACTATACATGCTCTCTGCCAATCCCTAGGTACCTTCCCCTCTTTCATACATTTATTAAACAAAAGTACCAACCACTCCAACACTATATCCCCCCCTGCTTTTAACATTTCTGTCATGATCCCATCAGTTCCAGCTGCTTTACCCCCTTTCATTTTACGTAATGCCTCACGTACCTCCCCCACACTTACATTCTGCTCTTCTTCACTCCTAAAAGATGGTATACCTCCCTGACCAGTGCATGAAATTACTGCCTCTGTTTCTTCCTTAACATTTAAAAGTTCCTCAAAATATTCTCGCCATCTACCCAATACCTCCATCTCCCCATCTACTAACTCCCCTACTCTGTTTTTAACTGACAAATCCATATTTTCCCTAGGCTTTCTTAACTTGTTTAACTCACTCCAAAATTTTTTCTTATTTTCATTAAAATTTCTTGACAGTGCCTCTCCCACTCTATCATCTGCTCTCCTTTTGCACTCTCTCACCACTCTCTTTACCTTTCTTTTACTCTCCATATACTCTGCTCTTCTTATAACACTTCTGCTTTGTAAAAACCTCTCATAAGCTACCTTTTTCTCTTTTATCACACCCTTTACTTCATCATTCCACCAATCACTCCTCTTTCCTCCTGCCCCCACCCTCCTATAACCACAAACTTCTGCCCCACATTCTAATACTGCATTTTTAAAACTATTCCAACCCTCTTCAACCCCCCCACTACTCATCTTTGCACTAGCCCACCTTTCTGCCAATAGTCGCTTATATCTCACCCGAACTTCCTCCTCCCTTAGTTTATACACTTTCACTTCCCTCTTACTTGTTGTTGCCACCTTCCTCTTTTCCCATCTACCTCTTACTCTAACTGTAGCTACAACTAAATAATGATCCGATATATCAGTTGCCCCTCTATAAACATGTACATCCTGGAGCCTACCCATCAACCTTTTATCCACCAATACATAATCTAATAAACTACTTTCATTACGTGCTACATCATACCTTGTATATTTATTTATCCTCTTTTTCATAAAATATGTATTACTTATTACCAAATTTCTTTCTACACATAGCTCAATTAAAGGCTCCCCATTTACATTTACCCCTGGCACCCCAAATTTACCTACTACTCCCTCCATAACATTTTTACCCACTTTAGCATTAAAATCCCCAACCACCATTACTCTCACACTTGATTCAAAACTCCCCACGCATTCACTCAACATTTCCCAAAATCTCTCTCTCTCCTCTACACTTCTCTCTTCTCCAGGTGCATACACGCTTATTATAACCCACTTTTCACATCCAATCTTTATTTTACTCCACATAATCCTTGAATTAATACATTTATAGTCCCTCTTTTCCTGCCATAGCTTATCCTTCAACATTATTGCTACTCCTTCTTTAGCTCTAACTCTATTTGAAACCCCTGACCTAATCCCATTTATTCCTCTCCACTGAAACTCTCCCACCCCCTTCAGCTTTGTTTCACTTAAAGCCAGGACATCCAGCTTCTTCTCATTCATAACATCCACAATCATCTCTTTCTTATCATCTGCACAACATCCACGCACATTCAGACTTCCCACTTTGACAATTTTCTTCTTCTTATTCTTTTTAGTAATCTTTACAGGAAAAGGGGTTACTAGCCCATTGTTCCCGGCATTTTAGTTGACTTTTACAACACGCATGGCTTACGGAGGAAAGATTCTTATTCCACTTCCCCATGGATATAAAAGGAAAATTAATAAGACCAAGAACTATTAAGATAAAATCAAAGAAAACTCAGATGAGTGTGTATAAATAAATGTGTACATGTATGTGTAGTGTGACCTAAGTGTAAGTAGAAGTAGCAAGACATGCCTGTAATCTTGCATATTTATGAGACAGACAAAAGACATCAGCAATCCTACCATCATGTAAAACAATCACAGGCTTCGTTTTACACTCACTTGGCAGGACGGTAGTACCTCCCTGGGTGGTTGCTGTCTACCAACCTACTACCAAAGTACGTACATAATAATCCATTTACTGTAACGTAAAAGATTTTTTACTTCATTTATTGTAGTAAGCTAGCTAAGTGTTGTCACTATTAATTAGAATTGAGTGGCATAATACTGTAGTAAAGTAATTTAATGGTCACTTTCACTGTACTGTTGACTCTTATGGGTTTAGTGCTTGGTTATGATTATAATAATAATCACTGTACTGTTGTTTTCAAATTAGCATTACCAGTATTTAAAATTTGTAATTCACTGTAATTCACACTCTTTGAAAAATTAATTAGAGCTACGTTTTCTTAAATTTTATTATTATTTTTTTTTATTATCACACCGGCCGATTCCCACCAAGGCAGGGTGGCCCGAAAAAGAAAAACTTTCACCATCATTCACTCCATCAAAATGATTTTAGTGAATATTATTTTGGATGAAGGTGTTCCAATTTTCTAAATTTTCCTAATAAATTACTGTATTATAATTTTACAGGCCACTGAAAAATTGTTAGTGATGGCAGCTTGGAAGGATTTGTAGCAATAAAGTATTTTTATCACTATTCTGATAATTATGCAAAACCAGCTTTACTTCCTCTTACTGGTAAGTTGTTCAAAAGGTACTTGTCATCAAAGGCAAACTGCAGTAGTGCATAAGGTAACCATTTTGTAACCCTTTTGCATGTGTTTAGTATAATCAGGATGATGTATTGGTAATGTAAAATGAGTTATGCCTTATGCAGATGGAAAAACCTGTGTTTAAGATGGTGGTAGTGCAGATCCTCACTACAGAATACAAACCATGAATTGCCTCAGTGCAACTAGCTATGGTCCAAATTGGACCCAAACATCATCATAAATCTCTCTTTCCTATGTGCAGTGTATTTATTTATTACTTCAATAACAAATGAATCTTGTGTGTTTTTCTTTTTGACAAATGGTCTTCTAACAGTGAAAGATAATGGTGTAACTGTAGCAATTAGTACTTGGTAAAACAGTTGTCGCACAATGAAAGATAATGGTGGAACCATAGCAGTTACTTGGTAAAACAGTTGTCACACAATGAAAGATAATGGTGGAACCATAGCAGTTACTTGGTAAAACAGTTGTCGCACATTATGTTCCTAATAGGCTGATCAAAATTTATATAATTTGTTCCCATCTTTGTTTATAAAGTACTGTATTTTGTGCAGTTTACAAAGCACATTCCTCTTTCTTTCCACAAACTGGCCATATCTACAGATTAATATGGCACACAAAATAAAATACAGTATTCTCTCGAAATTTATTGTAACTATTTGTATCATCTAAAATGGGAATAAATCTAAAAATTTTGCATGCATTGTGTTTGTGAGTTTATTGTACGTATAGAATATAAATATGTAACTTTGCACCAAAATTTATTTAGTGACGTAAACTTGCTAGAACTAACATAGTCTTAATATAATTGGTCGTAATTGTACCAACTCTACCTTAGATCATATTAAATTTAGTTTGTATTATTTAATATTGTCTAGTTAATTTTGTTATCTGGCTGATTTTCAAGAATTATGCAACAAGAAATTTATAATGTCTAGTTTGGTATATGATCATTGCTTTATTAGTCAAGATCTCAAGTAGTGCCTATAAAGCACATTATATTTATACATGTATTCTGGTACACATACAGTGATGGCTCTAAACTGAATTAGAGGCAGCAGAGGTGATTATTTCTATACAAAACATAGGTGCATTTGATCCATAAACAACTGATGGAATTTAATTGCTGTAATTTCCAAATGCAATGAAAAAGTCTTTTATACCATTTCTTGGCATATTTCTACCACAAAATCTTAATCTACAACACAAGCAAGAAACATATACAAATCATAAATGCATTTGAGACAGAAACAATTGATAAAACATTTAAACATTATTCAGTATCTTTACTTACCAAGACCTCTTACATTTTAAACCTCGGTTATGACATCTTTGTTTGGAAGGATTTTCTATACTACATTCCATGTTTATATATTTATACATTTAAAAAATATCTTACTTGAATAAGGAATATTGATGGCTATTCACAACTTAATGAGAATAAAATTGTACATGTATATGCCTTTGCATGTTAAATTTGACCTATTGTACACTAAATTAACCTGGAGAAACCCAGAGAAACTTCCCTACTTAATCCTAACTCCCAGCTGCAAAGCCATGGCTACATTTTTTAAACTTAAGTGTAGCCACAAATATATTAATTTTTATTTTTTTTCTATTGACTTAGTTACCTTTAATGGGAAGGGGTATACTGATCATGAAAGGTCCTTGAAGCTTTCCTCATCCTTTAATGAACCTTGATTACCTCCAAATTCTTCTGAGTTTAGCATTTCCGCATGACTATAATAATAGGTCTGTACTGTAAAGGGTAACATCTCTTATCAGCAGCCTTAACTGCGTATAGAAACCAGTTCATAATTATTAGTTTAATAAGTTACATACATCTAAGTATCTTGAAATTTTTCCAAATATCTTTTGTATTATAAATGTTCTCCATGGATACCAGTAAATCCTTGATACACTGGATTAATAGGGAAGAGTGGAAGGCTAATAATGGCACTTGTGGATAGAGAAGAGGTTGTTTTGCCATGATGGTAACAATAAGAAGCAGTTGTCCTAAGACATTTTGTTTCGTATTTCCAAGGTCCATTATATGAAGGTTCACTGTGTGTTGCAATCCGTTTCCATATTATCTACGCCAGTAATACACAAGACCTGGTCATGGACTGGGCCACAGGGGCATTGACCCCCAGAACACACTGTACGCTCTTGCCTAGTAATGTATTGTAATCTGGGCCCCATCATCATCATCCAACCCATTTATTATATTGTCCATGTTTTATCTCCTCGCCAACATTTCTGCATATTCCCTGACTTTTTATATGAAACTTTAAGTCATTATTGGCATATCAAGATCTTCTAACTTAAGTAAAAGTTTGCCACAAATGTTCTCTGGTGTACTCGTCTCAGCCTCACCCAAGTGTTCTCTGCTGTACTCGTCTCAGCCTCGCCCAACACTTTCAGTACAGCAACAGATTTTTTGCATCATGCCAGTTGTTCCCCATCAAGGTAGGACGGCCCAAAGTAAAACTATTTATTATCACTCATTGACTTTATTATACTACTGTATTCTGACAGGTACATAATCTCTCTTGATGTGTATGAACTGCAAGCAGGGGTATCGTATGTATATACGTACACTTGGAAAGGTGTATATGTCAGTATACGGTACTGAGACATTAGGCTGCAGTATCTTAGAAGCGGCACATGGAGACCTCACTCCACTTTGTCCTATTTTAGAGTTTTGTCTTGAAATGCTTTGTTCATGAACTAACCTATCTAAACAGTACATATTTAGAGTGGACAGGGAGCAATTTGATGCTAAAGGTCTTGATCCAAATAACTGGGGCTACCCTCCCTTAATAATCAAGTCATAAAGATAACCTTATTTTTTTTATCATTTATACAGTTGAATTGACAGGCTAAGAGCTGTTAACCAACCTAAGCTCATTTTAGAACCTAGTCTATACAAAACATTGATCACCACCTCCTTGGGATGCAACCCACACAAGTTGTCTAACACCCAGATACTTTCTTATTGGTAAAAGATAAGGAAACATGCTCAAAATTTCCATTTGTGCTTAGATCAAATCCTGGTCCCTCATTTGTGAGCCAAGGACACTACCACTTGAGCCACAAACTACTTACAACCACCCTTTGAAGAAACTGTCAAGGACCTGTGGAAATAAGTCACTGGCTTTTTTTTTTGGGGGGGTTATCCTAGGTATTTTACACAAACGATAATTTGTGGAATTATTTATGTGTACCGGTACCTACATAGTAAGTTTATTCAGGTCACTCCCAGGTCTTTGACGTTAGTTTTTTGTTCCAACCACACAATAGAGTGAAAAACTAATGTCAAAGCCCTGGGAGTGATCACATTGACAGGATGGATAATGAGAACCTTCAAAATTAGGGATGCCAAGCCCATGATGACACTCTTCAGGTCGCTTGTTCTATCTAGGCTGGAATATTGCTGCACACTAACAGCACCTTTCAAGGCAGGTGAAATTGATGACCTAGAAAATGTACAGAGAACCTTCACGGCACGCATAACTGAGATAAAACACCTCAATTATTGGGAGTGCTTGAAGTTCCTGAACCTGTACTCCCTGGAATGCAGGCAGGAAAGATACATGATTATATGCACCTGGAAAATCCTAGAGGGGTTAGTACCAAACTTGCACATGAAAATCACTCCCTACGAAAGCAAAAGCGTCGGCAGATGATGCAGCATCCCCCCCCCCCCAGTGAAAAGCAGGGGTGTCAACACAATAAGTGTCAGGGGCCCATGACTGTTCAGCTGCCTCCCAGCATACATAAGGGGGATTACCAATAGACCCATGGCTGTCTTCAAGCAGACACTGGATAAGAACCTAAAGTTGGTACCTGACCAGCCGGGCTGTGGTTCGTACGTTGGATTGCGTGCAGCCAGCAGTAACAGCCTGGTTGATCAGGCCTTGATCCACCATGAGGCCTGGTCACAGACTGGGTTGCGGGGGCGTTGACCCCCAGAATTCTCTCCAGGTATACACAACTACAGTTACATAGATTATCATACATAGCAGTTTGTGTAAAGAACCCAGGATAACCCCCAAAAAAGTCAGTGACTTATTTCCACTGGGGTCCTTTATTTCTAATGGGGTCCTTTACTTACTATCCATCTTCTCTGAGCAGTGTAGCTTATTTAGGTATAGGTACTATAATTATAATACATTGTAACGTGTATATTACCCAGGATAACCCAAAAAAGTCAGAGGAAATGACTTAATTTCACTGAGTTCCTTGTAGTATCTCTGATATACATCGTAGGACAATGGTATCGCTTTGGGCAAGGTTATAATCATAACCCTAATTTTTAAAGTGGTGGAGTGGTAAGCCAGTGGAAGGCCTCGGTCAGATGACCAAAAGCTCCAGCTGTGGGATCATCATATGACTAAGACCTGCGTCAGGAAACACTTGTCCTGTTTCCTGACAAACCTAACCTGTCATATCACAGGTGGAATATCCAGTGTGTGATAAATGGTTTAGTATACGTATTCAGGTATACACAAATACAGTTACATAGATTATCATACATAGCAGCATACGTGTAAAGAACTCAGGATAACCCAAAAAACAGTGACGTATTTCCATTGGAGTTTGGGACACTTGCAACATTTGGGAATCTTTATTAAGGAAACGTTTCGCCAGCCAGCGACTTTTTTTTTTTTTTTTGCAATAAATAGCGAAATCCACCCTGCATATCCCCTCCAGTGCTCCGTTTTCTTTTGAGAAACTGAAGTACACTATTAAAAAAAAAAAAGGTGCGTCATATAATAGAGTAGTGACTCGGCTGCATCAAGGGGAAAGTACCACGAAAATCCTACGACATAGTTGCTGTATAGCCCCTGTGGCTTAGCGCTTCTTTTTTATTATAATAATAATACGACATAGTTGCTTGACTCTCTCACCAGCCAGTGCTGTATAGTCCTTGTGGCTTAGCGCTTCTTTTTGATTATAATAATAATAATCACCAGCCAGTAATAATATTTTTTTATAATTAGCTGCCCGAAATGCCTAAGCATGCTAGTGGCCTTTGTAATTAATCTTTTATAGTAAGTAAACCACACTTTGTAATTAATATTTTATATGTAAAACCCACATTGTAATTTTTACAGATAAATAAACATTTCAACTTTATTTTAGTATGATGTTTGTACAAAGGAGTATAACAGTTGGGTGTACATGCCTAAAGCCCCTTTATAGGCAGAGCATTTCGGGCAAACTTAAGATTAATAAGGCAATAACAGTGCAGTAACTGAAAACTAACACAGGAAAATTTTGATAATTTTCCCGTAATTTGTGTGTAAGAATTGATGAGGATAATAATGTTAACTGATATTGTGTATGTATCTTCAGTGACTTTTAAAAGATGTTCTGTGACATGAGAATTAATATTCTCCATTATTTCCTTATATTTTGTAAGGAGTTGAATAAAGTGAAAATGTTGTAATTTAGAGGAAATTAATATTTCAATAATGAAAGTGTAGTACACACCTGGAAGTGTTATTAAATTAATTCAAAAGATGTATTGGGAGACCCAACCTTAAGAAGATCGACGAAAATGGCGCAATAATACAGGTAAGAGCAGGAATTTCTGGGGAATTAATCTCGTTTAATCTAAGCCCATATAAATAGCATCGTTAAATATAGTGTTGTGTATAATAAGTGAATTTACCGTGTATCTGGAAGAATGGAGATATACAATGAAACTCAAAATAAAGATGATACGAATGAAAACGTGAACTGCTGCTGGAGAATCAACATCGTCCTCAACAAGTATCATCTAATGTGTAATGTAATAATAGTTATAAACATAACCATGATTTTTAAAGTGGTGGAGTGGTAAACCAGTGGAAGGCCTCGGTCACATGACCAAAAATATGCATATTTAACCTCATTTTATTACTATGCGAGTCATATAACGAAGACCCGCGTCAGGAGACACTTGTCCCGTTTCCTGACAAACATAACCTCTAATATACACCTCCCAGGGTGAATTAAATCTCACTACAGGTAATGTAACTAGTTATCGGCTACAGGTGATGTAACTAGTTATCGGCTACAGGTAATGTAACTAGTTATCGGTTGCAGGTAATGTAACCAGTTATCGGCTACAGGTAACGTAACTAGTTATCGGATGCAGGTAATGTAACTAGCTATCGGCTACAACCTACAGGTAATGTAACTAGTTATCGGCTGCAGGTAATGTAACTAGTTATCGGATGCAGGTAATGTAACTAGCTATCGGCTACAACCTACAGGTAATGTAACTAGTTATCGGCTACAGGTAATGTAACTAGTTATCGGCTGCAGGTAATGTAACTAGCTATCGGCTACAGGTAATGTAACTAGTTATCGGCTACAACCTACAGGTAATGTAACTAGTTATCGGCTACAGGTGATGTAACTAGTTATCGGCCCCAGGTAATGTAACTAGTTATCGGCTACAGGTGATGTAACTAGTTATCGGCTACAGGTGATGTAACTAGTTATCGGCTACAGGTAATGTAACTAGTTATCGGCTGCGGGTAATGTAACTAGCTATCGGCTACAGGTAATGTAACTAGTTATCGGCTACAACCTACAGGTAATGTAACTAGTTATCGGCTACAGGTGATGTAACTAGTTATCGGCTGCAGGTAATGTAACTAGTTATCGGCTACAGGTAATGTAACTAGTTATCGGCTGCAGGTAATGTAACTAGCTATCGGCTACAGGTAATGTAACTAGTTATTGGCTACAACCTACAGGTAATGTAACTAGTTATCGGCTACAGGTGATGTAACTAGTTATCGGCTACAGGTATTGTAACTAGCTATCGGCTACAGGTAATGTAACTAGTTATCGGCTGCAGGTAATGTAACTAATTATCGGCTGCAGGTAATGTAACTAGTTATCGGCTGCAGGTAATGTAACTAGTTATCGGCTGCAGGTAATGTAACTAGTTATCGGCTGCAGGTAATGTAACTAGTTATCGGCTACAGGTAATGTAACTAGTTATCGGCTGCAGGTAATGTAACTAGTTATCGGCTGCAGGTAATGTAACTAGTTATCGGCTGCAGGTAATGTAACTAGTTATCGGCTACAGGTGATGTAACTAGTTATCGGCTACAGGTATTGTAACTAGCTATCGGCTACAGGTAATGTAACTAGTTATCGGCTGCAGGTAATGTAACTAATTATCGGCTGCAGGTAATGTAACTAGTTATCGGCTGCAGGTAATGTAGCTAGTTATCGGCTGCAGGTAATGTAACTAGTTATCGGCTGCAGGTAATGTAACTAGTTATCGGCTGCGGGTAATGTAACTAGTTATCGGCTGCAGGTAATGTAACTAGTTATCGGCCAGTATTAGTTGCGTATCTATAGGTAGGCGTTAAGACATATTATCAAGACCATAATTTGGTATGATGTATTTCCTTTTATTTTTGTAATTAAAATTATGTAACTTTTTTTTTTTTTTTTTTTTTTTTTTTTTTGATTATTGGAATTTTTGGCTGTATAGCCCTTGTGGCTTAGCGCTTCTTTTTGATTATAATAATAATAATATTGGAATTTTGTAATATGCATAAGATACTAACAAAATTTGTCAAGTCCAATAATTAATCCTGATTGTATACAGTCCAGGACCAAATTTAATACAGCCAATGTTACTGGCTTGAGGTATTTGCTTTATTAAATTCAAGAACTTTATGTTAACATAATTTAAGGTGTAGATATGTGAGTTTAGGGAGGTGAGAAGGTGGACAGGAAGGAGGGACAGTGTCGTGACGCACTCGTTAAGTCCCACCTGCCTCTCCCAGGTACCTGGAGCTTACCTGAAGAGGGTTTTGGGGGTCTACGCCCCCGGGGCTCGGTCTGAGACCAGGCCTCGTGGTGGATCAGGGTCTGATCAACCAGGCTGTTACTGCCGGAGTAGTTGTAAATGTGCCAGAGTTCTCCCCCCTCCCCCCAGTGGAAATAAGTCACTTTGACTTTTTTGGGTTATCTTAGGTTGTCAACATATATGCTGCTATGTATGATAATATATGTAACTGTATTTGTGTATACCTGAATAAACTTACTTATTCACCAATTATGTGTGAAATGTTAATTTAGGATTGTACCTGTGAAATTCACCCAAGTAATTTTTCACAAGTAGTATGGTCCATATGGATTTAGCGTTTGTTTTGAATTTATTAATCAGACATAGAATATGCTACCCATATTTTACATATGTGATTCGACTTTGTAAGATACCAGAGTCCACTTAGAAAAACCTTAAAAACATTTTTATTAGTACTAGGTTATATGGCATACTGGTTTAGCGTTTTCTAGGGAATATGATAATATAGTAGCACTTAGCTAGCCTGATCCTCGGATCAAATCTCCCATTCCCACGGCTCTATGATCCCTGCGGGTTTAGGACTTCCACCTGAATATAACGATAATATTGGATGTGGACACCGCGAATGAATCATTAATAATGAAAATGTTTATTTCCTGCAATGTTTACAATGTGTGGTTTACATAATATAAAATATTAATTACAAAGAAGGCCACTAGCAGGCCTATACATTTCAGGCAGACTAATCCTAATAAGACAGAGATAAGATAAGATAAGATTTCGTTCGGATTTTTAACCCCGGAGGGTTAGCCACCCAGGATAACCCAAGAAAGTCAGTGCGTCATCGAGGACTGTCTAACTTGTGCAAGTTCCGTAAGTGTCTCATTCTTCAACGTATTCAGCGTCGAAAGTAAGTTATTGACACGTACATGTGGACAGTTACGCAAAACGTAGAGTGGGAAAAATTGATGCACTGACTTGTTCTTATGGTAAGCCGTCTACGTTTTTCCAGGAGACGAGGGATGAGGCTTGGGTGGTTTTTTTTTTCCGGGTAGGAAGGTGATAGCACTCTCCTGGAGCGTCGGGAGCCTCTTATAGTGTGGACCATCTCAGCTCGCCTCAGTTGTGATGGTACTGCTAGCATGGTGATGCTCCTTCACCTCCACCTACAACTACAACCACCATTGCTACACCTACAATCACCACCACCCGCTCGCCTGACTTCTATAAGGTAGTGACTATCCATTTGTCGTGATTTTGTGTCGTTTAGAATAGTGCTACAGCATATGAACTTTATAATGGTTCTTGGAAGTTAGAAGTATGGAATACAAACTGGAGCTGAAGATTTCCACCCCCGTGGCTTATCTTTCATTGCCTAGGTATAGGTATATGGTGTGAAATAAGTGGGATGCAGCTACGGGTGCTGCGGCTCAGATGATTTTTCCTCCCACTAGTACAAGGCTGTGATAAGAACAGAACATATCCCAGCAGCACCTCCTCGTCATTCTTCAAGAGTTTTCTTACCAACGAATTGTATTATCAGGCCCGTTGCCTGGTAGGCAAAGCTTTCGCTTCACAAGCTGAGGGTCCGTGGTTCGATTCTTGGCAAGGGTGGAAACATTGGGAGTGTTTTCTTAAACCTGTTGTCCCTGTTCACCCATTAGTAAAATGGGTACCTGGGTATTAGTGGACTGGTGTGGGTCGCATCCTGGGACAAAATTGACCTAATTTTCCCGAAATGCTCTGCATAACCTCCAGGTATAACAAGGGGCTTTCTATATAGTAGTTTGTCATTGATGTCATCTATGATGAAGAGTAACGTTGTCCCAAATGAAGCTTGTTTTTCAAGTTTTTTTCCTCCACTGTTGTTGGCAGAACGCCATTGGAATCCAAAGCTTATTCTGCAACACCTTTATTCCCATGAATCTATCGGTACCTTTTTTTTTCCCCTTTTCAAACCTAACTGAGCAGCGTCATTTTAACTTATATGTACCCGGCTGCTGTTGCAATTTCCGTTGTTTAATATTTAGGATATTGAGTTACTTTTTTTTAGAACAGTTAATATTAAAGTAACGTAACTAAATCTAAAATAACTAGAATGAAATTAATGTCATGAATCTGCTACAGCATAGATTGTTTCAAAATAGAGGCAAGAAAATATTAACCTAGGCGTATTTTTGAGGGCAAAATGAATGGAGTCGATGAGTAGAGTGACTTAACATGAGTTAATGCATAGTGTGCTTGCCTCTTCCTCCCCCTGTTGTAAACAAGTTAATTTGTTTCACATACTCAAAGAAGATAATGAAGAACAATAAGATGATTATTAATGCCGGAGGGTTAGCAACCCAGGGTAACCAAATAAAGCTAATCACTGTGGCTTATGTGATTCTACGGTCCTCTTCTCTAGGTTACCACCCACTAATATCCAGTTACCTACATAATGCTGATAAACTGGGGTAGCAATTGTGAGGAGACTAACGCCTAGTTACCTACTTTCTCCTGATAACTTTCCCCTTGATTATAATAATAATCTCCTGATAACAAGGACAGCAGTTGTAAGGAAACTTGGGCAAGCATTTAACCTTATTAAGGACTGAACCCATGTTCTTTGGTGAGCTTTCTTTCTGTGAAACCTCCTGAGACAGCAATACTAGGTCAGGGCTACAGACGATGAGTATACCTTCTGTGGAACCTAGAGCTGCAATACTAGGTCAGGGCTACAGACGATGAAGTATACCTTCTGTGGAACCTAGAGCTGCAATACTAGGTCAGGGCTACAGACGATGAGTATACCTTCTGTGGAACCTAGAGCTGCAATACTAGGTCAGGGCTACAGACGATGAAGTATACCTTCTGTGGAACCTAGAGCTGCAATACTAAGCCAGGGCTACAGACGAGTATACGTTTTGCGAAACTTTGAGCTGGAATACTAGAACAGGGCTTCAGGCGATGAGTATACTTTCTTTGATACCTGGAACTAAAATACTAGGACAGGGATAATGATAATAATAATACATTTGTTCGGGTTTTATTTTCGATTGACGTTATTACTTATCTTTTAGTCTGCCTCTTATCCCCCCACCTCTATCTTTTCTTTCTTCATTCCTCCTTCCTTTCCCTCTACTCTTCTCCCCGACCCGATTCCAACCCACCTGTGCCTTCACTTTTCTTCCCCTCACTCTCTCTTCCTTTTCTTCGTGTTTACGGTGATGTGGGTGCTGTAGCAACGCTACCTACGCACAAGTATACCTGGGTAACTCCCACCTACTCGACAGGTTCTTTGTCAGACCAATATAAAAAAATTCAGAACTCATAAAAGTAGATATTTTAAACGTACTTGGTTTTAATGTTAAGCCTAGCTCAAGCGGAGAAGATTAAAATAACTGATGAGGAAGTAAGTTCATGCTGACTAGAAAAAAAAAAAGGACCAGACTTATTGCTAGGCTTTAAATCATAAGATATTACAAGGACCCCAGTGGAAATAAGTCACTTGGCTTGACTTTTTTGGGTTATCCTGGGTAATTTACGCATATGTACTAGGTATGATAATTGTACTTACTGAATAGCACCATGAGTTTAAAAAGACAGAATAGCACCATGAGTTTAAAAAGACAGAATAGCACCATGAGTTTAAAAAGACAGAATAGCACCATGGGTTTAAAAAGACAGAATAGCACCTTGAGTTTAAAAAGACAGAATAGCACCATGGGTTTAAAAAGACAGAATAGCACCATGGGTTTAAAAAGACAGAATAGCACCATGGGTTTAAAAAGACAGAATAGCACCATGAGTTTAAAAAGACAGAATAGCACCATGGGTTTAAAAAGACAGAATAGCACCATGGGTTTAAAAAGACAGAATAGCACCATGAGTTTAAAAAGACAGAATAGCACCATGAGTTTAAAAAGACAGAATAGCACCATGGGTTTAAAAAGACAATAGCACCATGAGTTTAAAAAGACAGAATAGCACCATGAGTTTAAAAAGACAGAATAGCACCATGGGTTTAAAAAGACAGAATAGCACCATGAGTTTAAAAAGACAGAATAGCACCATGAGTTTAAAAAGACAGAATAGCACCATGGGTTTAAAAAGACAATAGCACCATGAGTTTAAAAAGACAGAATAGCACCATGGGTTTAAAAAGACAGAATAGCACCATGAGTTTAAAAGAAAACTGCAGAAGAATTGTGCTATCCACTCGGGAAAACTTTTTTTTTTTTTTTTTTACACAGGGTTTGACAAGGTTAAGGACAAACTAATGGAAGATAAATAAGTTTATTTAAGTTCAGGTATACATAATTACAATTATTATACCTGTAACATGATGTGAAATTTACGTAGCATAACCCCAAAAAGTTCAGACATTTTTCTTGGCACACATTGTGCTAATATTTAATAATGGTAACAGGGAGACCCTGTAAATTAATACCCCTGCATAAATTTATTGACAAATGTAAAAATATTGGGATAACCCATTAGAAAAGTTCTATTCAAGACGAGAATAAAAAATTACTAGATATAAATAGTTCGGTTTTGCTCTTGAAGTTCATATCAGTGTACTAATTTATTATGTCAGAGTAACAGAGAAGAGGCCTGAGCTTGCTACCATCTGCAGCTCATAAGACTGCCATCCCCACGAGCCCCTTTGAGGCGGGGTAGATGGCAGACCAGAGGCCTAGCTTCTCCCTACGAGCCCCGTGAGGGCGGGGAATGTGGCTAGGCCTGGGGACACTTGGTCCCAAAGATGAGGAGGTACTGTACCTCCTCCCATGGGAGACTTAAGTCTCGAGACACTCCCCAGATAGGGAGCCAAGGCCGGGTCACCACTACTTGGAAAAGACCCGGGCCGGGAGAATACCGGCGAATAAAAAAAAAAAAAGTAACAAATTGTTTAAGAAATAGATTAGCTTGTTGTATTTACCTAGGCTAAGAATTTTTTTTTTTTGATAGTTCTCCATGAATATTAGTTTGGAAATGCAGAATATAAGAGGAATAAAAGAAAATTATAATGGATGACTGAAAGGAAAGTGCATACAATTATAAGGGTAAAAACACCATAAGGGAGGTTCCTTGATGCCGATGAGAGACTCTTCATCCAAGGAATTAAACCTGAACTCCCTTGGATTGAACCTGATTGCCTCCCATTTCCCACGCGCTTTATGGCATGAGTTTAGCGCTCCCCACATGACTAATAATAATGATAATATAAGAGTAAAGCTGACATCGTTGGGAAATGGCACAGTTGGGGTACCACAAGGATCTGTACTTGCCCCAGTAATGTTTTTAATTGAAATAAATGACTTGCCGGAAGGAAAAAAAGTACATGAATATGATTGTGAATAATGTAAAAAACTTATGTAAATTAAATAATAATTATTGCTGTAAATAACTACAGAATGACTTTGATAAATTGAGCAAATGGAGTTATAGATGGATAATGCAATATAATGTAGATAAATGCCATGTAATGGAACTGGAAAAAAAACGATATCCTGGGTTACCGACCTTTTATTTTTAAGACTGCTGTCTCCTATAAATTGAGGTAGTGACCAAAAATAAAAGAAAACTTCCACATCACTCGGTCAGCAGTTGTCAGTCGGATAAGTAATATTAATAAAAACCTTTTCTAATTCAAGAGTCCTTTACCAGCATCAGTACCTGGAGAGGGTTTCGGGGGTCAACGCCCCCGCGGCTCGGTCTGAGACCAGGCCTCATGATTGATCAAGGTCTGATCAGCCAGGCTGTTACTGCTGGCCGCACGCAAACTGACGTACGAACCACAACCCAATCAGGTACTGGCTTAGGTGCCTGTCCAGTGCCTTCTTGAAGACACCCAGGGGTCTATTGGTAATCCCCCTTATGTATGCTGGGAGACAGTTGAATAGTCTTGGGCCCCGGACACTTATTGTGTTGTCTCTCAGTGTACTCGTGGCGCCCCTGATTTTTATTGGGTTAATGTTGCAACTCCTGCCGAGTCTTGCTTTCATAGGGAGTGATTTTCGTGTGCAAGTTTGGTACTAATCCCTCTAGGATTTTCCACGTGTATATCATCATTTATCGCTCTCGCCTGCGTTCCCTTGAACTGACCACGGACTTAAGGTCAGGTACCAGCATAAAACATTTAGGTATTTCCACAGAGAAACTTGTGATGGAGGAAACGTATAGAAACCAACCCAACGGGGTAGTGGCCTTCCCCGGCCCTGTGCCCGGGTCATAGGTAATGCTGAATGTGCTTACCTTCCTACAATTTCGGTACTTTAATAATAATAATAATAATTATACATAAGTATGCAATAATTTGAAAGCCTGTAGTTTGCACAGCATTTTGGACAACCCTGATGAGAAATGGCTCTTGATTCCAGGATCAAACCTAATTACCCTTGTCCTCTGGATGTTATACACTGGTTAGATATAAGCTCTTGGTGGATATACAGTTAAAGATACACTTCCGCTGCATATACACTGAGAGTATGACCTCAGCGTACTATATATACACTGAAAGATACGCACTTAGATGTGTATACAGAAGAGAGGCAGTAACAGAGACCTCAAACTACAAATAGATGAGTACAAGGTTAAAAAATTCAGTGCCTGAAAGTTTATTTAGGTACGGGTACACTTAGGTACAATTATAACACATGGTAACGTGTGTAAGTTACGTTTAGTTAACTCTCGATATATACACCTGTGAAGGCAGAGTGTATTGTAAGTACGAATTAAAGACTTAAGTCACTCGTGGTGAAACTTTTTCTTGGTGTCTTGATCAGATAAGCATCACAAGATCAGGAATGAGCTGAGGTGGTGGGTAGGACTGAAGCTTCGTTTGTTCCACGTAAAATCCTTCATAAAATAGCGAACGAAGTATTAGAATGCATACACTTCACTGTATTATATCACTGGACGGGGTACACGCATGTATATATAGCATAAAGCTTCACAAAAGCTTGTTCTGCATATATTTTTACTCTTATACTGTGATCATCTCGTCCTAGTTTCCATCATGTAAGTAATTTTATTTAGGTACAGGTACACATAAGTACAATTATCACAAAAATTTTAACGTGTGTCAATTACCTAGGATAACCCCCCTCACTCCCCCCCCCCCCAAAAAAAAAAAAAAAAGTCAGACAGCTACTTATTTCCAGTGGTGTAGTAGTTGTTAAATTACTAAACAACTTAGCCTGCATCGGTTAGGCTGCTATGAGATCTGCTTGCTGGCATTTTTTCCTTGTTTTACCGAGAGGAGTTTAAGGAAGTACATGGGAAACAGATAGCAGAGGACTTGGAAGTCCACATGGAAGCTGTCTTCTGATTAAAAACTGTTTCTATCTAAATTAAGGACCATCGTGTAATATTTAGGTGTATGATTCAAGGATAGAAAAGTAGTTGCCGGTAAGTAAGGTAGGTTACTATATGCACCTCTAAAATCTATGATAAAACTCTAAATAGAGATACATAATAGACTGATAAAGCTATGCTTAGAGCGAAGTATAGTTTATGAGTGCTCTGTGGGTAGTATCTATTATGGTATTTCCCAGCTGGCCTCAGGATAAGTTATAGCTACCCTTAGGGTCCATACTTACTCCAGGTTCATATCATTCTGGTATGCCAAGGTCACTTTCTGTTCAGGTTTTTCCGTGTGATGCCACCGATTACTGACTTGACCATATTGGACGTGAAGCCCCATTGACTACATGAATTTCCGCCCATATAACACATCAGTTGGTTATAAATGTTACTTAAGGTGGGTGATATATGGGGCGTCAGAGCTTAACATGAATTGATTAACCTTTGATATAGGCTTGCTTATGTATAATGCAAATATTTTTTGCAGTGGTCTTGAGGGCACCCATATTATGGACACAAAAATTGCATCATGTAGATTTAACCTAGGTCGTCCATTAAAGTCAAACACTGATTTATTTACATCACGGTGGTATGTACTGGTGGGTACTTGAATGTGTAATTGTAAGTTTATGTAGGTACAGGTCCCCTCATGGAAGGTTCCTTGATGTTGGTGAGGGGCTCTTGATTTAGGGAATTGGAACTGCTCCAGTTCCCCGAATTAAGCCTGAATGCCTTCCACATCCCCCCCCGGGCGCTGTATAATCCTACGGGTTTAGCGCTTCCCCTTTGATTATAATAATAATAATAATGTAGGTACAGGTACACATAAATACGTTTATCATATATAGTTTAACATATGTGTAAATTTCTGAATTACGAGAACAGGTCTAAAGATTAAGACCCGTGTCAGGACGTTATCCTAGCGGAGAATATTTTAAGAAAGTGGAATTATATATAAGATGGAGAGGTGAACCCTAGGGTAGCTGGGTGGAGTGACTCACCCATAATTACTGGAAAAAATACATAGCTACAATCCGTATTTCCGCTAGTGCTTAAGGACACCATCGTTATCCAGAAGGAATATGTTTCCCATTAAGTCTTTAGGTGGTATAAATTTGTATTTTTTTTTGTAACAGCCTTGTGTCTACATTTTGAATTCTGTTGTCTGTGTGTGTACAAACCTATATCTGGTTGCAGGGGACGGTTAACAGCTCCTGGCCCTGTGTGTGAGAGAGAGAGAGGAAGGGGGGGGGGCTAATTCACACGTGGAGCAAAATCTGTTGCTTCCTATAAACCGGTTTTGTAAACTAGTTTAAACAATCCAGAGCCCTGGTTAGGCTCACTGGAACTCATCAAGATGACAGCCACAACAACGCAACTAGACTGTATAAAGGCTTGAAGAGTGAACAGAGTATACACGCAAATTAATAATATTTAACGCTATGAGTAAATGCGAATCGGTAAGTAAATTGAGATATTCATGAAGAGAGAGAGAAAAAAAAGAACTTTGAAACTCTGCAGTATTCTGTGTTCGGGATGTAAAAAATTTTCACACCTTACCCCTCCCCCCATTCCACACTCGTACCAGTAGTAGATAGTGTCGGCTGTGTGTAAGGCTTAGCGCTTCTTTTTTATAATAATAATAATAATGTATGTGCGTAAATATACGTCTTCACCTGTGTCAGCTATAATTTAGTTAGTTTAATATGTTTATTATGCACCCCTTACCCATCCTGTGGGCGGCAGTCAAAAGATTACAGAGGTACATAATGGGTCCAGGGACTGGACCCCAAAGTTTTGATAGCTGAGCAAGTTACAAAGGTAATGAACTCCAGGTAGATCTGGTAGATTAGTAAGTTTATTCAGGTATACACAAATACAGTTACATAGATTATCATACATAGCAGCATATGCGTAGGGAACCTAGGATAACCCAACAAAGTCGGAGTGATTTATTTCCATTGGGGTCCTTAACACCATTCCCGCAAGCACAGTCATACACGCATAACCTAAGCTTTCCATATCTACTATTAAACGTCATCCATTTTTTTTTGTAAAACTATGTATCATGTGGAACGAATTTATTTGACAGTCTTTGATTTCTCAAGTTCAGTTGAACAGGTTTTCTGTAAATTAACGAACATTAGCTTTATGGCAGTTTCGTAGTCCTTTGACCAATTTGGTGTCCGAATCCAGTGATATCTGGTGTCAGATACCTGACATCAGATAACACTGGATAACACCGGATAGTGCTGCCGGAAACCAGCACTCAGTGTCTGATCACCAAGCCCAGCACTCTGACAGTCGGTCATGTACTCGAATCCAGCACTCCAGATGTTTGAAAGTCCGCCGCTAGAGGAATTACCTCCCCCCCCAAGGTTCCTTGACGCTGGTGAGGGGCTCTTGATATAGGGAATTGGATATGTGTTCTGGTTCCCTGAATTAAGCCTGAATATATTCTACATCCCCCTACAGACACTGCATAATCCTACGGGTTTAGCGCTCACCTTGATTGTAATAATAATATAGGAATTACCTAGTCACCAGTTACACACTGCCAGGACAGCACAAGTATTATTGGGACGTCTCACTTGTTATAAATAAGACAGTCCCTGGCTCTCCTTCCAGCCAGACTCTCTTAGGGGGGAGACGGGGATTACCCGGTATTGTCAAACTGTGTGACTTATTTTCCTTGGGCTCCCCTTATGTATGTCATAATGTGTTTGTTTCAAACGAGTTTTGAGTCTTTCATACGTCGGGTTACAAAAAACTATAAACTGTATTATCCAGAAGAATGGCCGAGGATACGTGGTTTCTGGATTATATAAGCTAAGTAGAAACTGCATTAACCAGGATAATGACTTGGGTTATGTATGCTGAAGAGAAACTGTTAGCCAGGGTAACGATCGAGGATAGGTGGTTGCTGGACTATGTAAGTTGCAGCTCAGATATGAAGAAACATACACACATTTATTGTTACTTAGAATAAGTCTTGAGCCAAGGAATTAGGGCTTCTTCCCCTCCGATCAGACCTGGTTACCTCTCGTTCCCCGGTCGTAATTCAAAGATTTTTTCACGTTCATTATTATTATTGTGATTATTACTGCATATTTTATTATTATTGTGATCATTACTACATTATTTATTATTATTATTAGTATTATTATTATTATCATCATCATCATTATCATTCTCTTATTACTATATCATTGTTATTGTCTTCTTATAACTGAATTATTATAATAATAATATCTTTATTTACTACAAGTACATTTACAAGGTATACAGGCCTTGCTGGTAGCAATGACATACTACTATATAGAAAGCCGCTTGTTATGCAGAGCATTTCCCGCAAAATTAGGTCAGTTTTGTCCCAGGATGCGACCCACACCAGTCAATTAACTCCCAGGTACCCAAAATTAGGTGTGAGACTGATGTTTGAGCCTTGATCCTGCAGCCAGCTTGTGAGCCATGACCTTGTGGAGCACATTGTTACTATCAGGAGGGAATGATTTAATGGTTCTTGTGTTGTCGATAGGCTTTAAACCCTGTTAGGCAACCATGATGATGGCTGAAGAAGCATCCGAAATACATAAATGAAGTGGCTTTTCCATGAAGATGGTACTTTTGAAAGCCTTGATCTTACTTTTTACAGTGAAGATATATATATATACTTGTGAATGCAATAAGATCACATGAAACAGGTAGTATGTTAATATGTAAAATAACCAAAGTGAAAAATAATGAAATTTCAAGATCTTTTTATTGAGAACGCTTAAAATTTCACTATATTTCACTGTGGTTGTTTTGCATACTTATGCATGCATTCATTTGTGGTTTGTTAAGTTACTCGAGTTGTACCATTACAGAGCATCGCGTGTGTGGGGCAGAACAACTCAGCAAGGGTGAAGTAGATATTGATAATGAACTCTCAGAGCACCTCCACAACCAGCCTAGCATGGAGCATCACCAGTCTTGACACTGTAGAAACAGCAGTACACACGCAAGAACGCAAGACGGAACAATATGAAGACTCCAAGGAACAAGGACAAACAGAGACAAAGTCTGAGAGAAGAATACGACTGTTGGAACAGGTAAGACTGATTCAGTCTCATTACGTACCGAGAAGTTAGTTTAATATCTTCATTATGGACCCCATGACTATCTTGTGGGCGGTAGTCAAAAGATTACAGAGGCACATAATGGGTCCAGGGACTGGACTGAAAAGTTTTGATAGCTAAACAAGTTAAAGTGGTAAAGAACTATTGGCATGTTTATATCTGTTTACAATCGTAATGAGTTATTTATGCAGACATGAATCAAGTCTCACACACACACACACAAAAAAAATCCTCCAATGATGTTATAGTTGTATGACCTCTCTGGGTTTAACGCTTTCTCTCTCTCTCTCTCTCTCTCTCTCTCTCTCTCTCTCTCTCTCTCTCTCTCTCTCTCTCTCTCTCTCTCTCCAAGTTAGGATAAAAATAAATTTAGACATAAGACCAAATTAATACTGCAGTAAGCCTATTGTCCCATGCTAAGCAGGTCCAACTCACCAGCGTTTTAGTCTGTCCTGGGCTTTTACCATATCAAACCCAGGACGGACCGAAACATAGTCTGTAGCAAGGGTTCTTAACTTTTTTACGATTACAGACCCCAATGGATTGCCCAATATGACCCTACATACCCCCGACTTGGCTAATAACAGAACAGCTGATAGTGTATTCTAATCAAAGAACTTATTTTTTTAAATCGTTCGGAGATCTAGTCCCATAACCCCATTATTGGGTTCCCATACCGTCAAGGGGGTATGGATATCCCCTGGTTAAACACCTCTGTAGCTTGGTTGGTAGCGCACTCATCTGACACTGAAGTCCGCGGGTTCGATTCTCGGTACGGATTGAAATATTAGGACATTTCCTTAAAACACCTGCTGTCTCTGTTCACCTATCAGTAAGATAGGTACCTGGGTGTTAGTCGACTGGTGTGGGTCGCATCCTGAGAACAGAATTGACCTAATTTGCCCGAATTTCTCTGCATAACCAGGGGCTTTCTCTATAGTAGTAGTATGTCGTTGATGTCATCTAGGTCTATATATTGTACATGTACTTGTAGAATTAATTATTATTATTATTATATTATAGTTTTCTCTCCGAAGTGCGGGTTAATTGAGGATTGTTCCAGCTACGGTGATATGTATTAATCAGAGACCCCGATGTTTCCCAAATGACGAAAATGTTTGTCATTAGGGTTTTTGTGTGATGATTAGTTTTGAAAACCGACAAATTGAAGGGTTCTTGTTTGTAGTGAGAGGCTCTTGATGTAAGGAACTGGACCTTTCCTACCCTTCTTGGATTGAATCCAATTACCTCTCATTTTCCAAGATGCTGTATGACCTCTACCGGTTTAGCATTCCCTGTATTATAATATTTTTTCAAAAATCGTTGCACGTATACATGTCTATATTGACAATATATCATCTTTTTCAAGGACCCCTGATGGAAATAAATCACTTTCACGTGTTTTGGGGTTATCCTAGGTAATTTACACGTGTTAAAACGTCAGCTGCCAGTGGCCCTAAAAACCGTAAGCTGTCAGCGACCCTATAAACCGTAACCTGTAAGTGGCCCTTAACACTAAGCCGTTAGTGGCCCTTAAAACCATAAGCTAATATTAAGTAAGTAAAGGGTAAGTTTATTCAGGTATACACAAATACTGTCAGTGACCTTTAATACACTCGACAACAAAAACAAAAATGGAAGGTGCTTAATAGTGGTGCTCGTACATAATTGTGTTTGTGTTTGCCAGACAACGATGATGAATTAGACACACAAGTTTATTTAGGTACAGGTAGACATAATTACAGTCATCATACATAGTGTAAATTACCTAGGATAACCCAAGAAAAGTCAGATACAGTAACTTATTTCCATTGTGGTTCGTGCAAGACTATGGTACTGCTGAACACAGGCTTCCAGTCTGAGGGACTGATTACCTCATCTTTCAATGTCTTCTCTCTATATTTCTTCAAGACTGAGGCAGTCTATGTTTCTGCAGATATACCCCAATGGAAATAAGATAGTCATTACTGACATGCTGACTATTGGGCTGTCCTGAGTGGCTGACCTGCAGAAATTGGACATGTCCTCCCCTTCCTTTGATCAGATCTGATTGCCTCCCATTCCCAGGTGTTACCTGGAGTTTACCTGGAGAGAGTTCCGGGGGTCAAGGCCCCCTGGCCTGGTCTGTGACCAGGCCTCATGGTGGATCAGGGCCTGATCAACCAGGCTGTTACTGCTGGCTGCACGCAATCCAACGTACGAGCCACAGCCCGGCTGGTCAGGTACCGACTTCAAGTGCTTGTCCATTGCCTGCTTGAAGACAGCCAGAGGTCTATTGGTAATCCCCCTTTTGTATGCTGGGAGGCAGTTGAACAGTCTTGGGCCCCTGACACTTATTGTGTTGTCTCTTAACGTGCTAGTGACACTCCTGCTTTTCATTGGGGGGATGTTGCATCGTCTGCCGAGTCTTTTGCTTTCGTAGAGAGTGATTTTTGTGTGCAAGTTTGGTACTAGCCCCTCTAGTATTTTCCAGGTGTATATAATCATGTATCTCTCCTGCCTGCATTCCAGGGAGTACAGGTTCAGGAACTTCAAGCGCTCCCAGTAATTGAGGTGTTTTATCTCTGTTATGCGTGCCGTGAAGGTTCTCTACATTTTCTAGGTCAGCAATTTCACCTGCCTTGAAAAGTGCTGTTAGTGTGCAGCAATATTCCAGCCTAGATAGAACAAGCGGCCTGAAGAGTGTCATCATGGGCTTGGCATCCCTAGTTTTGAAGGTTCTCATTATCCATCCTGTCATTTTTCTAGCAGATGCGATTGATACAATGTTATGGTCCTTGAAGGTGAGATCCTCCGACATGATCACTCCCAGGTCTTTGACGTTAGTTTTTCGCTCTATTTTGTGGCTGGAATTTGTTTTATACTCTGATGAAGTTTTAATTTCCTCATGTTTACCATATCAGAGTAATTGAAATTTCTTATCGTTGAACTTCATATTGTTTTCTGCAGCCCATTGAAAGATTTGGTTGATGTCCACCTGGAGCCTTGCAGTGTCTGCAATGGAAGACACTGTCATGCAGATTCGGGTGTCATCTGCAAAGGAAGACACGGTGCTGTGGCTGACATCCTTGTTTATATCAGATATGAGGATGAGAAACAAGATGGGAGCAAGTACTGTGCCTTGCGGAACAGAGCTTTTCACTGTAGCCGCCTCAGACTTTACTCTGTTGACTACTACTCTTTGTGCTCTGTTTGTGAGGAAATTATATATCCATCTACCAACTTTTCTTGTTATTCCTTTAGCACGCATTTTGTGCGCTATTACCCCATGGTCACACTTGTCGAAGGCTTTTTCAAAGTCTGTGTATATTACATCTGCATTCTTTTTGTCTTCTAGTGCATCTAGGACCTTGTCGTAGGGACCCAGTAGTTGGGACAGACAGGAGCAACCTGCTCTAAACCCATTTGCTCTGGGTTGTGTAATTGATGGGTATCCAGATGGGTGGCAATCTTGCTTCTTAGGACCTTTTCAAAGATTTTTATGATATGGGATGTTAGTGCTATCGGTCTGTAGTTCTTTGCTATTGCTTTACTGCCCCCTTTGTGGAGTGGGGCTATGTCTGTTGTTTTTAGTAACTGTGGGACGACCCCAGTGTCCATGCTCCCTCTCCATAGGATGTTAAAAGCAGTTCTTGATGAACACGGAGTTCCATGAGCCTGGCCCTGGGGCAGAGTGCATGGGCATGTCATTTATCGCCTGTTCAAAGTCATTTGGCATCAGGATAACATCAGATAGGCTTGTGTTTACCAAATTCTGTGGCTCTCTCATAAAAATTCATTCAGAACTTCGACTCTCAGTCTGGTTAGCGACTTGCTAAAAACTGAGTCATATTGGGACTTGAGTAGCTCACTCATTTCCTTGCTGTCATCTGTGTAGGACCCATCTTGTTTAAGTAGGGGCCCAATACTGGATGTTGTTCTCGACTTTGATTTGGCATAAGAAAAGAAATACAGTGGACCCCCGGTTAACGATATTTTTTCATTCCAGAAGTATGTTCAGGTGCCAGTACTGATCGAATTTGTTCCCATAAGGAATATTGTGAAGTAGATTAGTCCATTTCAGACCCCCAAACATACACGCACAAACGCACTTACATAAATACACTTACATAATTGGTCGCATTGGGAAGTGATCGTTAAGCGGGGGTCCACTGTACTTTGGGTTTCTTTCGATTTCATTTATGGCTTTTAGTTCTTCCCGCGATTCCTGACTCCAGTTGGGTAAGGGAGTTATTTCTTGGGAAGCTTTAGGTAGTAGTCGTTTTGATAAGGACCTGCCTCGCATGGGCCAGTAGGCTTTCTGCAGTGTTCCTCCATTCTTATGTTCTTATGTTCAATAAGATTCCTTTAGCTTTAGTTCGGTGTTTGCTATTTCTCTCACCAGTGTCTCCCTACGCATTTCAGATATATTGACCTCTTTTAGCCGCTCTGTTTTTCTTTTCCATCGCCTGTAAAGGGAGCGCCTGTCTCTTTCTATTTTACATCGAGTGCCACAGAGTTAATCTGTTCTGAGCATAAGTTGGGGTCTGTGTTGCTTAGTCTTATCTTCCCAGCTTATATCGTTTATGGCTTGGTTTACTTGGTCCCACTTTATGTTCTTGTTATTGATGTTGAATTTGGTGAATGCTCCCTCGTGACTAATCTCATTTTGTCAGTCTGGAGCTCCACGCATACATGTCTGAACCTCGATTATGTTGTGATCCGAGTATATTGTTTTTGATATGGTGACATTTCGTATCAGATCATCATTGTAAGCGAAGATGAGGTCCAGTGTATTCTCCAGTCTAGTAGGCTCTGTTATTTGCTGGTTTAAGTTGAATTTTGTGCAGAGATTTAAAATCTCGTGTGTGAGTTTTCATCAGAGCTGCCTCCTGGTGTTATCACTGCAACAACATTATTTGCTATATTCCTCCATTTTAGGTGCCTTAAGTTGAAATCCCCCAGGAGCAAGATGTTGGGGGCAGGAGCTGGAAGATTTTCCAGACAGTGGTCCATTTTCAATTTTCAACTCTTAATAATAATAATTTTTATTTCTACAAGTACAGGTATACAGCTTATGCGTACAACATGCATACAATATAATAACCCCAATAAGTCAGATAAAGTGACTTATTTCCATTGGGGTCCTTGTAATATCTTATTATCTAAACCTTTGTTTTGTTTAATAAATTTGTTTAATGATTTTGTTTCTTAATTGATGATTCCAAGCATCAGATTCAAATTTATATTTTTTTATGCAGTACAAAAATAATGTAGTTTACTTATAATAAAACAGTGTTTGGGAGCATCCACTTGAGAAACACTGTTGTACATATTACATTAATGTGGTGCTGTATGACCCTTGTACGTTTAGAATTTAGTTTTAATTGTAATAATAATAATACATTAATGTGGCTTGGTTGGCAACACTTGCTTCATGCACTGAGTGTTCGTGGTTCAGTCCCCAGTCGGATGGTAATGTTATGCATGTTTCCTTATGCCTGATGTCACTGTTCACCTAGTAGGAAGAGTAGGAAGTAGGTAAGTCGACCGGTGTCGGTCTCATCCTGGGGGGACAAGACTGAAGAACCCCAATGGAAATAATATACAAAAGTTTCCAGTGATGCACTGACGTTCGTGAGTTATTCTGGGTGGCTAACCCTTCTGGTTAAAAGTCCCAGCAAATCTTATCTTACAGGCACTGATCTGTTTCTTGGCAAGCTCAGGCATGTGGACAATGGGGTCTGTAATAGCCTACCCATCTGTGGTGTCTCAAGACTTATCTTCATACAATACAACCATCTATGGCTCACCCATTGTCCTCACCAGCCTTCAACTGGATGCCTTAAGTGAGTTGCCTTATTACTTATGCTTTATTTAGTTTGAAGGTTGCCCAAAATGCCTTGCATAATAAGGGTCTTTCTATAAAGTAGTTTATATATGATTATCAAATTAATTGTATAATATACTCTACTCAACATTATAGAAATAAAATTTGTTCCCTTCCCTAGATGCTTGTTAAGGGCTCTTGCTCTGTGGAATTTGAGTTGCCTTCTTTGTACTTGGATCAAAATTTATTACACTGTATGCCCGTATGAGTTTAGCTCTTTCCCATGAATATCACAATAATGGACACCTTTGAATACCCAGACATTGGGTGTGTAGCAAGCCAGAACTCAGAGGTAGAGGTAAGAGGGGTAATAATATACTTTCTTGCCCTCAGGTGGTTTAGCAGCTCTAGGGTGTCTTCCTGGGTCATGGCTCATAGGAGCAGTGATGGTTGTGTTGGGTCGTCGCTTCAGCATGATGGTGATCGCTGTGATGGCCATGCTTAGCTGGCTTGGTGTGGCCCTCCTCCCTTCTGTTCCGGGTCTCCTGGTAGCAAGGCAAGCTTCCATTATGTGCCTAATTTTTTTCATTATTCTTTGTGAATTATACATGAAGTATACAGTATATATGTCCTTTAGTTTTTGGTAGTTTATCCAGTGGGTATTTTATAGTACATTTCTTTTATTGCTTAACTAAGAATGTTAATGTTGTGACTCGTATAAGAGGTCCCTACTTACAAATGAGTTGAGTTCTTGGTTTTTTATTTACAAATTGTGGCATCCTTTAAGAGAAAGAGGTTTATAGCCCTGGCTACACTTATAAAGAAGGAATCTTTTATTTGGAAGGAGTTTCTGTTGGCAAGGGATTCAGGTAATCTGGTTAGCCAGACTTGAGTCCTGGAGGTGGGAAGTACAGTACCTGCACTCTGAAGGAGGTGTGAGGATGTTGCAGTTTGGATGGCCATCTGAACTGTGATTTCATCTCACTTTTTGGGTCACTCTTCCTTGGCAGGAGATGACCAGTGTGTTAAATAAAAATCTATAAATAATTTCTAAGTGCTGTAATGTAGATAAATGGTCAAAGAACTGACAGGATGATGAATTAGACATTTGTGTAACTTTATTGTGGAAACGTTTTGCCAACCAGTTGGCTTCCTCAGTCCAATACAGAGAAGAATGAACATTAAAATGGTATAAAATACTGACAGGTTGTTAGGTAAGACATATGCAACAGTTAGGTATCTTTAATTTGAAACGTTTCGCCTACACAGTAGGCTTCTTCAGTCGAGTACAGAAAAGTTGATAGAAGCAGAAGAGACTTGAAGACGATGTAATCAGTCCATCACCCTTAAAGTTTTGAGGTGGTCAGTCCCTCAGTCTAGAGAAGAGCATTGTTTCATAGTCTGAAACAATGCTCTATGAAACAATGCTCTTCTCAAGACTGAGGGACTGACCACCTCAAAACTTTAAGGGTGATGGACTGATTACATCGTCTTCAAGTCTCTTCTGCTTCTATCAACTTTTCTGTACTCGACTGAAGAAGCCTACTGTGTAGGCGAAACGTTTCAAAATAAAGATACCTAACTGTTGCATATGTGTCTTACCTAACAACAGAGAAGAATGGTTGAAGATCAGAAGGAGTTTGAGGTAACCAGACCCTCAGCCTGGAGTTGATGTGATTGGTCTATCAATCTTGATAAAAGTCATTCTTCTCTATATTGGACTGAGGAAGCCACTGGTTGCTAAAATGTTTATAAGAGCTCTCCCTGGAAGTGGTAATGTTTGATGAGTGTATGGATGGAGAGAATTAATCATACTAAACTGCCAATATTATACATTAATTTTCTATATAGATATTATGCTGGGCATTGTAGAAAATATGCTTATAAAAAAACAGTCCATTAAAATAATGTCAGTGGATGGGATTTGTTCTAAAACCAGACGCATATTAGTCCTGGTCAGTCAGAGTGGCCAGGCGAGAGTAAGGAGAGGCGTTTGTTGCAGTACTGACAGAGCCGTGGTTGGAGCAAGACGTCATGGTATTTGGTGTTTGTTTGAGTAGGGGGTGGTATTTTGGGTAAATTTAGGCCATAGGTTATTTTATTGTTTTTGCACCCTCATGATTTTGCCTGTAAGGCCCTAGCATATGGAGGGCCTGTTTTGGAGTGTACATGTTTAGTGTTTTTGCCTGCAGGCTAAAAGGCCTGCTGAAGGTAAAGATGTCATGGAATCCCACTGTTTAAGTAACTAGTATCACTGTACTAGTGGGTTTAGGTAATATTTTGTAGGTGGCCTAAAGTACATACCTGGTACAGGTATACTGGTGTGTTTTATGTAATATGTAGAGGGTAGGTTGTATGTTATCTGGAGAGAGTTTATCTGGAGAGAGTTCCGGGGGTCAACGCCCCCGTGGCCCGGTCTGTGACCAGGCCTCCTTAGGTCAGTGTCCCAGGATGCGATCGACTAACACCCAGGTACCCATACTGATTAGACAACAGGTTCCAATGTTTCTACTCTGGCTGGGAATCGAACCCAGGCCCTCACCGTGTGAAGCGAGAGCGTTAACCACCAGGCCACCAGAGCCTGTTATATATGCAAGTTTACTATATTTTTATAAAAGTGAATTTAATTGACCTTCCTGATAATTAATATAAGTATTGACCATTTAGTTTTTGTGAAGAAGCTCGGCCTTACGTTGGCATATTTTGTTTAATATTTTAAATGCCTTTAAACAAGGCTGTTACCCCTAGGTGCCAGGATATGTTTACATAACTCATGAAATCGTAATGACACGATTGCAAACAAACCATACCCCGGCCGGGATTGAACCCGCCGTCAGAGTCATACCCGGCTGGGGTAAGGTATGTTTACATAACATAATAAACTTTGTTGCAATAGTGTAGCATACTACTATGTATGCTACAGGTAATATGTCTGGTAGGATCATATTCTATATAAAAAAAATTATACAAATTCAGTGTTCAAGATCATTGAATAATGATTTCATATTGAATATAAGTATGTCAGACAGACACTTGTAAGTCCTCAAATACCCTGCATATTTTTCAGCTGTGTGTTGTCTTGTGCAGGTTTGTGTCTGGGGCAGCAGCAGGAGGGGCTAGTGTCTGCATCAACACATACAGAGCCGAGGTAACTGACGTCCACTGGAGAGGTACTTTGTCCGTCATAATCAACCTTGGCGTCCAGTTTGGTAAGAACTTTTGACAAAGTGCTTGCGAGCATTTGTTAATGAACCTTTTAAAAGCTCAGCTAGGCTGTGCTGGTTGCTGTGTGTATTAGTAAGTTTATTTAGGCACAGGTACACATAAATGCAGGCGCTCCTCAACTCATGATGGGGAGTTACGTTCTGACGAACGCATCGTAAGTCAAAAACATCGTAAGCTGAATATTAATATATGCTAAATAAATAAGTAATAACTAATGTCACTGAATAAATAAATAAACAAATAGTTGCTGTAACTAACTGAATACCAGTATTGAAAAGTTTAAAAAAAAAGTGTACAAGATATGGCTTTGCTGCCTTCATGCTGGGTAATTATCTTCAGTTTCATCTTCAAAGTACAGTGGACCCCCGGTTAACGAACTTTTTTCACTCCAGAAGTATGTTCAGGTGCCAGTACTGACCGAATTTTTTCCCATAAGGAATATTGTGAAGTAGATTAGTCCATTTCAGACCCCCAAACATACACGTACAAACGCACTTACATAAATACACTTACATAATTGGTCGCATTTGGAGGTGATCGTTAAGCGGGGGTCCACTGTAATTGCTTTCTCACCATCGTAAAGTTAAAATATTGTAAGTCGAACCTTTGTAAGTTGAGGAGCACATGTACAGTTATCATACATAATGTAAATTTCCTAGGATAACCCAAAAAAAAAGGCAAAGAAGGGAATGTATGAAAGTATAATGGTACCAACACTCTTATATGGGTGTGAAGCTTGGGTTGTAAATGCTGCAGCGAGGAGGTGGTTGGAGACAGTGGTGTAAATATTATGCAGAGAATTCAGAGTGTGGAAATTAGGAGAAGGTGTGGAGTTAATAAAAGTATTAGTCAGAGGGCTGAAGAGGGGTTGTTGAGGTGGTTTGGTCATTTAGAGAGAATGGATCGAAGTAGAATGACATGGAGAGCGTATAAATCTGTAGGGAAAGGAAGACGGGGTATGGGTTGTCCTCGAAAAGGTTGGAGAGAGGGGGTAAAGAAGGTTTTGTTGGCGAAGGGCATGGACTTCCAGCAAGCGTGCGTGAGCGTGTTAGATAGGAGTCAGCATGGTGACCAATGGTTTTTGAGACCTGTCGAGCTGTTGGAGTGTAAGCAGGGTAATATTTAGTGAAGGGATTCAGGGAAACCGGTTATTTTTATATAGCCGGACTTGAGTTCTGGAAATGGGAAGTACAGTGGCTGCACTTCAAAAGAGGGGTTTGGGATATTGGCAGTTTGGAGGGATATGTTGTGTATCTTTATAGGTAGTAGGTTGGTAGACAGCAACCATCCAGGGAGGTACTACTGTCCTGCCAAGTGAGTGTAAAACGAAAACCTGTAATTGTTTTACATGATGGTAGGATTGCTGGTGTCTTTTGTCTGTCTCATAAATATGCAAGATTACAGGTAAGTCTTGCTACTTCTACTTACATTTAGGTCACACTACACATACGTGTACAAGCATATATATACACACCCCTCTGGGTTTTCTTCTATTTTCTTTCTAATTCTTGTTCTTGTTTATTTCCTCTTACCTCCATGGGGAAGTGGAACAGAATTCTTCCTCTGTAAGCCATGCATGTCGTAAGAGGCGACTAAAATGCCGGGAGCAAGGGGCTAGTAACCCCTTCTCCTGTATATATTACTAAATTTAAAAGGAGAAACTTTAGTTTTTTCTTTTGGGTCACCCCGCCTCGGTGGGATACGGCTGGTGTGTTGAAAGAAGAAGAAGATGCTTCTAAACTGTTGTATCTGGGCACCTCTGCATAGACAGTGATTATGTATGAGTAAGGTGAAAATGTTGAATGATGATGAAAGTATTTTCTTTTTGGGATTTTCTTTCTTTTTGGGTCACCCTGACACGGTGGGAGATGGCTGACTTGTTGGGGAAAAAAAAAAAAGTCAGTATGATTACTCATGCATTCGATATGAAGAAAGTGTAAGTACACCAGCACTTGAGTCAGTAAGGTTTACTTACGTTGAATAGTATCACTGTTGTTATTGTTATAATTGTGGAGTCATGTTAAACTCGTGAGTCATAAAGTGCCCAGGGAATAGGTAGTAATTAGCTTTGATCTAGGGGAGGTGAGAGTACCTCTAGTTCCTTTGATCATGAACCCTTCATTAGCATCAAAGCACCTATTGAAGGCAGTACATTAGTAGAATTGTTCAAAGGTTATAGATGGCACTATCAAAGGATTCTCATTCTTAAGTAGAAATTTAATTCTTAAGAAAGGATAAAAAGGCACAATACCATAACTGGAACAATACACTTGGTCTCAAATGGAAGACATATTACTGCACATAAAGGAGAATAGCAGAAATGTTCGATTATGATGATGCAATACACGTTTGAGTCTAATGTTCAACTTGGACTGCATTAACTAGTGACTAGTAAAAGAATTATTGAGTCTAATGACAAGTCATTTTAGTGCTTGATGACAGTGATCTTTTGAAATTTGGGAAATTGGCTCTTGATACAAGTAACTTGGATAGAAAAAATGGAGTTCCTATCCTTACCCTTTCTTGGATCAAACCTGAATGCCTCTCATTTTTCCCCACCCTGAGTACTGTCGACCCTCAAAGGGTTAAGTAGAAATTTAATTCTTAAGAAAGGATAAAAAGGCACAATACCATAACTGGAACAATACACAAATAACCTGCACATAGGAGAATGAAACTTATGATGATGTTTTGGTCCAACTTGGACCATTAACTAGTGACTAGTTTATGGTCCAAGTCCTTGATCAGGATCAAACCTGAATGCCTCTCATTCCCCAGGTACTGTATGACCACTGTCAGTTTTGTACTTTTCCTCGATTTAAAAAAAACTGATTTCTGTACTATGTACTATCACTCTCCCTCATTGTAAAATAATGTATTAATTCTGAAATGGAACAAATGTGCTTGGGAGTATTGTAAGCCAAAAGTAGATACTGTATTTTACTTATGAAACATTAGTATTTTTTTAATGTCACTATGTAGAGTAGGATTGCTGGTGTCCATTTTTCTGTCTCATAAACATGCAAGGTTTCAGGTACGTCTTGCTACTTCTACTTACACTTAGGTCACACTACACATACATGTACAAGCATATATGTATATACACACACACCTCTGGGTTTTCTTCCATTTTTCTTACTAGTTTTTGTTCTTGTTTATTTCCTCTTACCTCCATGGGAAAGTGGAACAGAATTCTTCCTCCATAAGCCATGCGTGTTGTAAGAGGCGACTAAAATGCCGGGAGCAAAAGGCTAGTAACCTCTTCTCCTGTATATATTACTAAATGTAAAAGGAGAAACTTTCGTTTTTCCTTTTGGGCCACCCCGCCTCGGTGGGATACGGCCGGTGTGTTGAAAGAAAGAAAGAACGTAGAGTAATAATACATGTGATGACAGTGGAACATGCAGGAATTAAAAGAAAATGTTTTATGAACAAAGTGAATATTGATCTTTTTGCATTGTTTTGAAATGAGAACCGTGATGAATGAGACACGTCCAACACTTGTCATTATTATTTTTCTTGAAGAGAAGTTTTGCCAACCAGTGGCTTTATCAGTTTAATACAAAGAATAATATTGTATATAATGAAGACAGTGGTTGGCAAAATACATCTATAGGAAGGTCCTGCTTTACAGCATTTCGCTTTATGGTGTTCTGCTACTGCAGCAGTTTTCATTTATACTCATTCTTCATTTATTCAGACTTCCTACAATAAATATATTCACCATTCACTATAAGCTAAGAAAGAAAATATTTTAAGGTAAGTAATGTGTCTACTGAATATGCATTTTTAAGGCCTAGTTCTATTGCTCATTTAATATGTGAGTTTAAACATGGTATCAGGCTTTTATATGCATTTGAAGTGAAAAAAGGTTGTGTTTCACTTTACAGCAATTTTCGGTTTACAGCAGTAGCCCAGAACCTAACCTGCTGTATAAGAGGGGCCCTACAGTAGCCCAGAACCTAACCTGCTGTATAAGAGGGGCCCTACAGTAGCCCAGAATCTAACCTGCTGTATAAGAGGGCCCCTACAGTAGCCCAGAACCTAACCTGCTGTATAAGAGGGGCCCGTAGCCCAGAACCTAACCTACGATGAAGATACAAGCCCAGAGTGTTGAGGGGCACAGTGTGTGTATAAGAGGGGCCCTTAGCCCAGAACCTAACCTTACACAGTACCCAGAATTGCTGTATAAGATACTGCCCAGAACCTAACCTGCTGTATAAGAGGGGCTCATGAAGATAATATGCTTATTTAGTTGATATAGCAAGAATAGTGATGTGAAGTGTTTTATTGCAGGTCAGCTGGTGACGATGGCTGTGGGCTACAATGCTCGCTACTTTACAGTGGCCTTTGTCAACATTGTCATTCCTATGGTACTCCTCCTGAGTGTACTCTGGCTACCCGAGAGTCCATCTTTCCTCATCCTCAAAGGTAATTTCATCACATATCACCTTAATAATTGTCATCCCTTAATACTGGTGATTGGTCTTGATTCATGGAATTAAAACTACCCTTCCTTTCCTTGGGTCAGACCTCATTACCTCCCATTAATCAAATCCTCTATAACCCTTTCAGACTTTGTGCTTCCCTGTGAACATAATAATAATCATGTGTTGTTGTAAAGTGAGCATGTTAACTTGTATGAAGAAATTCAAGGAAACTGGTTAGCTGGACTTGAGTCCTGGAGTTGGAAAGTATAGAGCCTTCACTCTGAAGGAGGGGTGGTGCTGGTGGGAGGGTCATCTGAACTATGGTGTCAGCACACTTCTGGCAAGACAGTGATTGAAAGAATGATGATTATTGTGTTTCCTTTTTTTTCTTAGGCCATTCTACTTCAGTGGGAGACAACAGTGTGTATAAAAGCAAATAATAAGAATAGAAGCATCAGGGAAGAGAGAGGTGAAGGTTTATAAACTAAAAGAGGAGGCAGTTAGGGTAAGATATAAACAGCTATTGGAGGATAGATGGGCAAATGAGAGCATAGGCAATGGGGTCGAAGAGGTATGGGGTAGGTTTAAAAATGTAGTGTTAGAGTGTTCAGCAGAAGTTTGTGGTTACAGGAAAGTGGGTGCGGGAGGGAAGAGGAGCGATTGGTGGAATGATGATGTAAAGAGAGTAGTAAGGGAGAAAAAGTTAGCATATGAGAAGTTTTTACAAAGTAGAAATGATGCAAGGAGGGAAGAGTATATGGAGAAAAAGAGAGAGGTTAAGAGAGTGGTGAAGCAATGTAAAAAGAGAGCAAATGAGAGAGTGGGTGAGATGTTATCAACAAATTTTGTTGAAAATAAAAAAAAGTTTTGGAGTGAGATTAACAAGTTAAGGAAGCCTAGAGAACAAATGGATTTGTCAGTTAAAAATAGGAGAGGAGAGTTATTAAATGGAGAGTTAGAGGTATTGGGAAGATGGAGGGAATATTTTGAGGAATTGTTAAATGTTGATGAAGATAGGGAAGCTGTGATTTCGTGTATAGGGCAAGGAGGAATAACATCTTGCAGGAGTGAGGAAGAGCCAGTTGTGAGTGTGGAGGAAGTTCGTGAGGCAGTAGGTAAAATGGAAGGGGGTAAGGCAGCTGGGATTGATGGGATAAAGATAGAAATGTTAAAAGCAGGTGGGGATGTAGTTTTGGAGTGGTTGGTGCAATTATTTAATAAATGTATGGAAGAGGGTAAGGTACCTAGGGATTGGCAGAGAGCATGCATAGTTCCTTTGTATAAAGGCAAAGGGGATAAAAGAGAGTGCAAAAATTATAGGGGGATAAGTCTGTTGAGTATACCTGGTAAAGTGTATGGTAGAGTTATTATTGAAAGAATTAAGAGTAAGACGGAGAATAGGATAGCAGATGAACAAGGAGGCTTTAGGAAAGGTAGGGGTGTGTGGACCAGGTGTTTACAGTGAAACATATAAGTGAACAGTATTTAGATAAGGCTAAAGAGGTCTTTGTGGCATTTATGGATTTGGAAAAGGCGTATGACAGGGTGGATAGGGGGGCAATGTGGCAGATGTTGCAGGTGTATGGTGTAGGAGGTAGGTTACTGAAAGCAGTGAAGAGTTTTTACGAGGATAGTGAGGCTCAAGTTAGAGTATGTAGGAAAGAGGGAAATTATTTCCCAGTAAAAGTAGGCCTTAGACAAGGATGTGTGATGTCACCGTGGTTGTTTAATATATTTATAGATGGGGTTGTAAGAGAAGTGAATGCGAGGGTCTTGGCAAGAGGCGTGGAGTTAAAAGATGAAGAATCACACATAAAGTGGGAGTTGTCACAGTTGCTCTTTGCTGATGACACTGTGCTCTTGGGAGATTCTGAAGAGAAGTTGCAGAGATTGGTGGATGAATTTGGTAGGGTGTGCAAAAGAAGAAAATTAAAAGTGAATACAGGAAAGAGTAAGATTATGAGGATAACAAAAAGATTAGGTGATGAAAGATTGGATATCAGATTGGAGGGAGAGAGTATGGAGGAGGTGAATGTATTCAGATATTTGGGAGTGGACGTGTCAGCGGATGGGTCTATGAAAGATGAGGTGAATCATAGAATTGATGAGGGGAAAAGGGTGAGTGGTGCACTTAGGAGTCTGTGGAGACAAAGAACTTTGTCCTTGGAGGCAAAGAGGGGAATGTATGAGAGTATAGTTTTACCAACACTCTTATATGGGTGTGAAGCATGGGTATGCAAGAATAGTGATGTGAAGTGTTTTATTGCAGGTCAGCTGGTGACGATGGCTGTGGGCTACAATGCTCGCTACTTTACAGTGGCCTTTGTCAACATTGTCATTCCTATGGTACTCCTCCTGAGTGTACTCTGGCTACCCGAGAGTCCATCTTTCCTCATCCTCAAAGGTAATTTCATCACATATCACCTTAATAATTGTCATCCCTTAATACTGGTGATTGGTCTTGATTCATGGAATTAAAACTACCCTTCCTTTCCTTGGGTCAGACCTCATTACCTCCCATTAATCAAATCCTCTATAACCCTTTCAGACTTTGTGCTTCCCTGTGAACATAATAATAATCATGTGTTGTTGTAATGTGAGCATGTTAACTTGTATGAAGAAATTCAAGGAAACTGGTTAGCTGGACTTGAGTCCTGGAGTTGGAAAGTATAGAGCCTTCACTCTAAAGGAGGGGTGGTGCTGGTGGGAGGGTCATCTGAACTATGGTGTCAGCACACTTCTGGCAAGACAGTGATTGAAAGAATGATGATTATTGTGTTTCCTTTTTTTTCTTAGGTCATTCTACTTCAGTGGGAGACAACAGTGTATGTAAAAGCAAATAATAAGAATTTATTATTTTCAAGACATAATCATAATTATAGAGGAATAAGTTTACTGAGTATACCAGGAAAAGTGTACGGTAGGGTTATAATTGAAAGAATTAGAGGTAAGACAGAATGTAGGATTGCGGATGAGCAGGGAGGCTTCAGAGTGGGTAGGGGATGTGTAGATCAAGTGTTTACATTGAAGCATATATGTGAACAGTATTTAGATAAAGGTAGGGAAGTTTTTATTGCATTTATGGATTTAGAAAAGGCATATGATAGAGTGGATAGAGGAGCAATGTGGCAGATGTTGCAAATATATGGAATAGGGAGGGGGTAAATGAGGTGTTGTGGGCGAGGGGCTTGGACTTCCAGCAAGCGTGCGTGAGCGTGTTAGATAGGAGTGAATGGAGACGAATGGTACTCACCTATTTGTACTCACCTATTTGTGGTTGCAGGGGTCGAGTCTTAGCTCCTGGCCCCGCCTCTTCACCGGTTGCTACTGGTACTTGGGACCTGACGATCTGTTGGAGTGTGAGCAGGGTAATATTTAGTGAAGGGATTCAGGGAAACCGGTTATTTTCATATAGTCGGACTTGAGTCCTGGAAATGGGAAGTACAATGCCTGCACTTTAAAGGAGGGGTTTGGGATATTGGCAGTTTGGAGGGATATGTTGTGTATCTTTATATGTGTATGCTTCTAAACTGTTGTATTCTGAGCACCTCTGCAAAAACAGTGATAATGTGCGAGTGTGTTGAAAGTGTTGAATGATGATGAAAGTATTTTCTTTTTGGGGATTTTCTTTATTTTTTGGGTCACCCTGCCTCGGTGGGAGACGGCCGACTTGTTGAAAAAAAAAAAAAAAAAACTTGTAAACTGTTGTATTCTGGGGACCTCTGCAAAAAGTGATTATGCGTGAGTGAGGTGAAAGTGTTGAATGATGATGAAAGTATTTCTTTTTGGGGATTTTCTTTCTCTTTGGGTCACCCTGCCTCGGTGGGAGACGGCAGACTTGTTGAAAAAAAAAAAAAAACTTTCCAGTGTTTTTGTCATTTTTAAGTGTATGGTTTTTTATTTAATATGTAAATGCAAATGTTTGTATGTGCCTGTTATTTATACATTACAACAGAAGGAACTTTGCACCATCTCTATTCAGTCACTCCACAGCACAGATCATTGAATCAGTTCGAAATACTAAGTTATACTTTTAAAATTGTACCATTTGTTCATGAGCTACCTTTCTTATTGTACATATAATTGTGATAAACTGCATAAGAAATCCCACTTGATAGTCTGTGTCTAGTTCTTAATTAGTCTTTAAGCATTAGGTAATGCATTGCAGACTAGTGACTCTTTTGTGCTTAAAAATGTTACATTACACGTAAACTATGTGAATTTTGTACAGGTCGGGAGTCGGAGGCGAGGGAGGTGCTTCTGAGGCTGCGGGGAAAATACATCAATCTGGATCAAGAGTTGAACACATTCCGTGAAATGAACGATGCCCATAAGAAACAGTCAGTGTGGAAAGGTTTGCGCCAGATTGAGGTTCTCCAGTCACTGGCTATCGTCACTACTCTGTTTATCTTCCAGAGCTTCACAGGTGAACCCCTCCTGGTGTATAGGTGCTCCCTGCTCTTCAGTGAAGGAGCCTGCCTTGAATATGATGATACATGTAAACTACACTCTAAATAATAATAATAAGCTTGATGTCTACAAGTACATGATACAACTTATATAGATCTAAGTGACATATTATACAGAAAGCCCCTGGTTATGCAAAGTATTTCAAGCAAATTAGGTTAATGCAACCCCCACCAGTCAGCTAACACCCAGATACTTACTGCTAGGTGAAGATAAGATAAGATAAGATAAGATTTCATTCGGATTTTTAACCCCGGAGGGTTAGCCACCCAGGATAACCCAAGAAAGTCAGTGCGTCATCGAGGACTGTCTAACTTATTTCCATTGGGGTCCTTAATCTTGTCCCCCAGGATGCGACCCACACCAGTCGACTAACACCCAGGTACCTATTTGCTGCTAGGTGAACAGGACAACAGGTGTAAGGAAACACGTGTCGAAATGTTTCCACCCGCCGGGAATCGAACCCGGGCCCTCCGTGTGTGAAGCGGGAGCTTTGGCCACCAGGCCACCAGGCCACCGGGCCAACAGGGGCAGCAGGTGTCTTAAGGAAATATGTCCGAGGGGTTTGGGATATTTGCTATTTGGAGAGACATGTGAATTGTCATATCTGCCCACGTCTGGCAAGACAGTGATTAAAAGAATGATGTTAAATGTGTGTCATCATTTTTGGGTCACCTTTCATAGGTGGGAGATGATGTGTTTGTGAAAACTAACAAAAAAACTAGTGGACATGTATTCCATATGTGTTACTCAGCTGTGGCACCTCACTTATCAACTGCTGCATCATGCTATGATATGTCTCATACAACACTGGGCACAACCTGTTGATTCTTTATTCTTCGTATCTTTGTGAGCGGTAATAAAATATTATCCTATGGGACTACCTCATATTCACTGTAAAAAGGGGAAAAACTGTTTCTTCCTTTTCAGGCCATCTTGCCTTGGTGGGAGACTGTTGTTGTGTAAAAAAATGGGGCTTTGAAAGATAGTCATAGCCTAGAGCCTCTGTATATCAAAATCTGGACCTTCATGTGGCTGCTACAATAGTACATCTTATTACTCAGTGTCACTACTGTAACAATGTCAACCCAACTTATCACACACCTGTGACAACAGTGCCAATGATCTGTCACTTCAGTTATCTGTCAGTATACTACTATACAATATCTGGTACAAGAGACAAATAACCTGCACTTGGTCCGACTTGGACCATTAACTAGTCACTCGTTAATTGTCCAAGTTAGGCCGAAACATCGTCATTAGTTGCATTCTCCTACATTTCTAGTAATTCATGTTTACCTTCCCCTGGCAGGTTACATGGTTGTCAACAGCAATGCCTCGAGGATGTTTGCAGAGGCTGCCTCAAGTATCAGCAAAAACTTGTGCTCAATCATCATTATTATTATACAGGTAATTTCAGACTTTTTATTCAGGTAGACCTAACACATATACAGTATAAGCCTGTATGTCTTGTATTTATAATGTGTATCATGACTCATGAAATTGTAATAACACGATTGCAGAAAAATTAAGGAATGTGTGGGATTTGAACCCCATGGCAAGTGAATACTGAACCTCACAGACCAGTACTAGTCTGAGTTTTAGGACTCGTCTCGCCATGGGTTCAAACCTCACCCATTACATGATTTATGAAATATGTGCATGGAATTAGAGCTAAAATGGATGCAAATACAGTGGACCCCCGCATAACGATTACCTCCGAATGCGACCAATTATGTAAGTGTATTTATGTAAGTGCGTTTGTACATGTATGTTTGGGGGTCTGAAATGGAATAATCTACTTCACAATATTCCTTTTGGGAATAAATTCGGTCAGTACTGGCACCTGAACATACTTATGGAGTGAAAAAATATCGTTAACCGGGGGTCCACTGTACTGCTATTTTTTTTTTTTTTTGGGGGGGGGGGCAAACACAATAAGGGTCATGTGGAAAGGTAAAGAGAAGTTGAAAGGGTGATAAATGAATGCAGAAGAAGAGCAAGTGATATAAATGTGAGGTACAATTTTTTTGAGAATATGTTATTAAATTGTAAATAAGTACCTAAATAAGGTAGTTTATTTAGGTACAAGTACACATAACTACATTTATCATACATAGTGTCAATTACTTAGGATAACCAAAAGAAGTCAGACAAAGTGACTTATAACCGTTGGGGTCCTTGTATTTCCATTGGATGTGTGACTGTGTTAGACCAGAGTGTGTGAAGGCAAATTTTCTTTAGGGTTTGATATGCTACTAGTGTTTAAGCTTATTAAACCTAAATCTTTCAACACACCGGCCGTATCCCACCGAGGCGGGGTGGCCCAAAAGGAAAAACGAAAGTTTCTCCTTTTACATTTAGTAATATATACAGGAGAAGGGGTTACTAGCCCCTTGCTCCCGGCATTTTAGTTGCCTCTTACAACACACATAGCTTACGGAGGAAGAATTCTGTTCCACTCCACTTCACCATGGAGATAAGAGGAAATAAACAAGAACAAGAACTAGAAAGAAAATAGGAGAAAACCCAGAGGGGTGTATATATACTATATGCTTGTACATGTATGTGTAGTGTCGGGAGCAAGGGGCTATTAACCCCTTCTCCTGTATATGTATTACTAAATGTAAAAGGAGAAGCTTTCGTTTTACCTTTTGGGCCACCCCGCCTAGGTGGGATACGGCTGGTGTGTTGAAAGAAAGATGTATGTGTAGTGTGACCTAAGTGTGAGTAGAAGTAGCAAGACATACCTGAAACCTTGCATGTTTATGAGACAGAAAAATGGGCACCAGCAATCCTACCATCATGTAAAACAATTACAGGCTTACATTTTACACTCACTTGGCAGGACGGTAGTACCTCCCTGGGCGGTTGCTGTCTACCAACCTACTACCTAGAATTAAACCTAAATAGTCACCTCAAAAGCTGGGAAAATCCTTAAAAACCTATTATAATTGTACACAAGCCTGTGCCTCACTAGGAAAGTGTATTAATTCAATATATTGACTTTTCATTCTAGATTGTAGCAGGCGGCTTGGCATTCTTCCTCCTTGATACCATTGGTCGTAAGAAGAGTTTAATGCTGTCATTCAGCATTATGCTTGTTGCACTTGGCAGCATGGCTCTCTATGTGTGGATAACGACTTGTAAGGAAGTTCTCACCCGTGTGTATGGCTGGGTTCCTCTTGTCTGCCTGATGACTTCACAGGCTGGAGTGACCCTGGGTGTCCAGCCTGTTCCCTTCCTCCTCATGAGCGAGTACTTCCCTACATGGATTCGCCCTCAGGTATTACATCAAAAGTTTTTAGAAATTAGATTATCCAGCAATTGCTAATTTGGTGTTTAACATTATCTGGCAGCCTTTTTTTTTTTTTTAATACAGAGCAGTTTAACAGATAATGTTGCTTGTTATTTATATTAATCAGGGGGTAAGTGCTCAGCTTGTAGGGAGGTCATACAGGGCCTAGTGAGTGGTAGGCATTCAGGTTCAATCAGAGGAAGGGAAGGATAAGTCCAAAGAGATTATATGGTAAAGGATTAAATAGTCAAATCATATAGGTCCATGTATAATAAGTCACTGATATGCAGTCATCTAGCATTTTTTAACCTTCACACTTTCAACAAGTAGTACTAACTAACATTGTACTAATCCTCACACCTTCAACTTGTAGTACTGTACTAACCTCTCTCACCTTCCTCACACAGGCTACAAGTATCTGCTACTCTCTGGCAACGTTATTTGGGGTGGCTAGCCTGCAACTCTACACACTCATGCTGGAAGGCTTTACACAGTCCGGCCTCTACCTCTTTTATACCTCTGTGTGTTTCTTGGGGATCCCTTTCACCTTCTTCTTCATTAGAGAAACCAAGGGACTGAAAATTGGTTGAACGTCTTCCATGCTGCAACACGCTGCAACTTAAATGAATCACTGGCCTTTTGAGTGTCATGCTGAAGGTCAAGTAATGATGCTGATACCAGTGAGGACAGCAACTGCTAACTACCTCGGTAATGACTACAGTATATTGGTTCAGAGAATAGTATTCTATATTGTTTACTGATGTGCCTTATTATATACATAAAAGTACTGTAACCTTCTTAAGTATTTAAGAAAAAATTGTTAATTTTTTCAAATTGTAAGAAAATATTTATTGTTATTGTTTTTAAATGGGTTATGCATTAACATTGCCTGTCATACCTCATAATATGCCTACTTCATTTGTTTATAATGCAACATAGTAAAACATAGTACATATAAGAGCAGAGAAGCACCTTGGTAGGCTTACTGACCCATACTTGCCAAGTCCTGTTCATACCTAACATTATCCACCCATATATGTGTGCAGCTTTTTAAAACTTGATATATATTTACTTCAGTGGTGCTATTTGCAGTAATGATAATAGTATTTTTGTTTCCCAAGAAGATACATTACTTGTGATAATAAGTTGGTAGACAGCAACCACCCAGGGAGGTACTACCGTCCTGCCAAGTGAGTGTAAAACGAAAGCCTGTAATTGTTTTACATGATGGTAGGATTACTGGTGTCTTTTGTCTGTCTCATAAACATGCAAGATTTCAGGTACGTCTTGCTACTTCTACTTACACTTAGGTCACACTACACATACATGTACAAGCATATTTATACACACCCCTCTGGGTTTTCTGCTATTTTCTTTCTAGTTCTTGTTTTTGTTTATTTCCTCTTACCTCCATGAGGAAGTGGAACAGAATTCTTCCTCCGTAAGCCATGCGTGTTGTAAGAGGCGACTAAAATGCCGGGAGCAAGGGGCTAGTAACCTCTTCTCCTGTACAAATTACTAAATTTAAAAAGAAAAACGAAAGTTTTTCTTTTTGGGCCACCCTTCCTTGGTGGGATGCGGCCGGTTTGTTGAAAAGAAAAATAAGCTAACTATATTTCTTACAAAGAAATCCTGTCTGTGCTGTAAGTTGCTTAAAATTGTTATTTCAGTTGCTTTGCATATTAAGATGTCACCTGCTTTTGTGATCTTACTGAACGCTTTATTTTTATATGAGCTGGATATGAGCATTGAATTTTAATTTATGTATTACGCGTGAGGAGACCCAGGAACTTACCTTCGTATTTTGTCTTTACTCAGGATTTATTTATTTTTATATTTATTTGTAGGCATTTTTTTATTCCCAAAAGTAAACAATTTTTTTTTTCTTTAAGGGTAAGTGTTGTCATCCAGGTATAGTTGCATTCATCTCCAATACAGTATAGTACAATTCTTTTGTAAATACTGTACAATTCCTGTACTCTTGAGTGATAGATGAAGATGCTGTGGTTTTGAGTGTCATTTGAACTGTGATGCCGAACCAGTGATGGCAGAACAACTGTTTAGTGATGCTGAGCATGTTTCCTGTTTTGGGTCACTTTACCTTCATGGGGAAACAATCAGTTTAGTAAAAGCATATATTCACGAGGCAACTAAAATGCCAAGAGTAAGGTGCTAGTAACTCTTTCTCCTGTATAAATTACTAAATGTAAAAAGAAGAAAAAGTTTGAGGTTTCTTGTTTTCCGAGTCATTGTGCATTGGTGGAAGATGGCCGGTATTTTGGACAAAAAAATTATGTACATTTGTGTACTTGATAGTCAGGAGGCACTGATTCAGAGACAGGCTACTGTTGAAGCTCTCTGGATGTGTGCATCGTTCAGTCAGCCAGGTGAAGCACTAATGAGCCGCAGTAACGGGATGGATGTCCACAGTCAAACTCATCCCTCATCTGTGGAAATTTTGATATGCCACAGTATACTGGTACCTATTAATTGAATGGGAGGTAGGTTTTAGCAGTGAGAGACAGCTACAACAATGAAGGCTTTACACAAATAACCCGCACATAGGATAATGAAACTCTTAATGATGTTTTGGTCTGACTGATGACCAAAACATAAACATAAGTTTCATTCTCCTATGTGCAGGTTATTTGTGTATTGTTTCAGTCATGGTATTGTGCATTTTTATTCTTTATTAATGAAAGCTTTATTGACAAAACAAATATAGTACATAGAATCACAATTTTTTGAACTGTAGTATCAGCATGCCTCTGGCAAGACAGTGATGGAGTAAATGACGATGAAAGTGTTTCTTCTTTTTTGAATCGCCCTACCTTGGTGGGAGAAGGCTGATGCGTTAAAAAATAAAAGAATCACACTTCTCAGGTTCAACTTTTGTAAATGTCTGTGCTCACCTCACACCACTAACACCTTCACAACTCTGTTCACTAGTAATATCACTATGCCACACCTCTACACTGATCATAGGTTCTCTTTAATGAGGACCTGAGTCATCCTAGTATCCATATATAAAGAATATTCACATGTTGGGTAACTACACACTACTGTAATAAATTTCACAAGGGAAAGTTACAGGAAGAAGTGTATGATAAAAGTGACCTGAGTCATCCTAGTATCCGTATATAAAAAATATTCACATGTTGAGTAACTACACGCTACTGTAATAAATTTCACAAGGGAAAGTTACAGGAAGAATTGTACGATAAAAGTGACCTGAGTCATCCTAGTATCTGTATATAAAAAATATTCACATGTTGAGTAACTACACACTACTGTAATAAATTTCACAAGGGAAAGTTACAGGAAGAAGTGTAAGATAAAACCAGTAATAGGAGTTTAATAGGCACAGGTAGGGAACACAACTTTCAACATGTGAGGTCCATAACTCCTCAGTTTTTTGTAGTAGATATAAGAAATTTTGTCTAAACAGGTAGAAGTTTTCAAGAGGAAACTGTCCAAAATAATCTTCATTAGTCAGGTTGTGGTGGCTCTGTAGGCCTATGGGCTGTATAATGTCATAGTGCTGTAGCTCAGTTGGTAGCAGACTCGGCTCACACATAGAGGTCCATGGTTCGATCCCTGGTACGGATGGAAATATCAGGCATTTCCTGAAGACACCTGCTGTCCCTGTTCACCTAGCAGTAAATAGGTACCTGAGTGTTAGTTGGCTGGTGTGGGGTCACATCCTGGGGACAAAATTAACCTAACCTGCCCGAAAAGCTGTGCATAACCTGGAGCTTTCTATAGAGTATGTCATTGGTGTCAGCTATGGTCTGTATGAGTTGTATCATATACTTGTAGAAATAAAGATTATTATTTTATTTTTAACACACTGGCCAATTATTATTTTTATTATTGTTATTATCATCAGGCAGTGACCAGGGTAGTCTGGGCTTAGACCAGGATGTTAGATTAATACAGCACTGTACATGTAATAACATAACTGAAAACAGATCATGGATGGATGGGGTTTGAACCCATAGTGAGTGAATCCTAAAACTCACTGGCCATGGGTTCAAACCCCACCTACTCCATTTTTTTTTACATCACTACTTTCAGAAATGGTATCAACTGTGTAACTGCAACAACAAGTCACTAGTGTTTTTTATAACATTGATGCCCGCCTTCTCAATTTAAATAATTGACTCGACAAATTACAGTGGACCCCCGCATAACGATTACCTCCGAATGCGACCAATTATGTAAGTGTATTTATGTAAGTGCGTTTGTACGTGTATGTTTGGGGGTCTGAAATGGACTAATCTACTTCACAATATTCCTTATGGGAATAAATTCGGTCAGTACTGGCACCTGAACATACTTACGGAGTGAAAAAATATCGTTAACCGGGGGTCCACTGTACATCTAAATAAAGCTGAATATTGATCTTAAAGTCTGTGTACAAAAAAAATAAACAAAAGTTATTTGCTCTTTTCACACTAATTGATTATCCTAGTTACATTACAAAGTCCTTGACTCGTGAGAGTCAGTATTGTCAGAAGCAAACGTCTCTGAAGTCGTCTCATGTCCTGGTCTGGGGTCCCATTCCTATCAAGGATTTCTTGGTTCACAAAATCATAAAAACATGATCCGTAATGCGATTTCTTGATGCTTTTCAAGGGCTCTTGTCCCTCAAGGGAGGTAACAATGCCATTGTGGGGAAGGGGTTTTCTCCTCTTCCCTAGATCAAATCTGATTACTGTACCTTCCATTTCCCAGGCAGTTTACACAAATGAATTAACATGCAACTATCTTTAAGATGGAAAGGTTCCAGATATATGAAGACAAAGACAAAGATTTATTTCCACATGATACAATGTTTGGACAGAGATGGTTAACATTTGTTTGTGCATGCAGAAAGCCTGTGTACATGTACTTATAGAAATAAAGATCATTACAGCCTCTCCTCACTTAATGATGGAGTTCTGTCCCTAAGACCATGTCAGTAAACGAATTCGTCACTAAGTGAGGAGCATACCATAATGGTAGTGGGTTTGTGTCACATTTCTTTGATACTATTTTAATGTCACCTTTGTACCATTTATAACATTTCTGGTACATTTTTAAATGTTTATACAGCAGTGTACTGTATATTGTAATAAACAGAATAGAGGAAATCGGATCTAATATACATTATTTAGGCACGTGTACTGGTCAGAGAGCCCGTCCTAAGTCTGAGGTGTCAGTAAACGAGTACATTGCTAAGTGAGGAGAGGCTCTATTATTATAGTTATGCAGAGTATTTTGAGCAAGCTTAAGCCCAACCCAAGACTACAGTAGCAATAATTATTATTTGTTATACATAATATTTGTAGGTAGTAGGTTGGTAGACAGCAACCACCCAGGGTGGTACTGCCATTCTGTGATAGTAGGTTGGTAGGCAGCAACCACCCAGGGTGGTACTGCCATTCTGTGATAGTAGGTTGGTAGACAGCAACCATCCAGGGAGATACTACCATCCTGTGGTAGTAGGTTGGTAGACAGCAACCATCCAGGGAGGTACTACCATCCTGTGATAGTAGGTTGGTAGACAGCAACCACCCAGGGAGGTACTACTGTCCTGTGGTAGTAGGTTGGTAGACAGCAACCACCCAGGGAGGTACTACCATCCTGTGGTAGTAGGTTGGTAGACAGCAACCATCCAGGAAGGTACTACCATCCTGTGATAGTAGGTTGGTAGACAGCAACCACCCAGGGAGGTACTACTGTCCTGTGGTAGTAGGTTGGTAGGCAGTAACCACCCAGGGAGGTACTACCATCCTGTGATAGGTTGGTGGATAACCACCCCAGAAGGTACTACTGTCCTGCCAAGAAAGTGTAAAATGGAAACCTGTAATTGTTTTACATGATGGTAGGATTGCTGGTGTCTTTTTTTTCTGCCTCTTAAACATGCAAGATTTCAGGTACGTCTTGCTGCTTCTACTTACACTTAGGTCACACTACACATGCATGTACAAGCATATATATACACATCCCTCTGGGTTTTCTTCTATTTTCTTGCTAGTTTTTTCCATCTTATCTCCATGGGGAAGTGAAACAGAATTCTTCCTCCATAAGCCAAGCCTGTCGTAAGAGGTAACCAAAATGCTGAGAGCAAGAGGTTAGTAATTCTTTCTCGTGTATAAATTTAAAAAGAGAAACTTTTGTTTTTCTTTTTGGGTCACCCTGCCTCGGTGGGATGTGGCCGGTTTGATGAAAAAAATAATATATAAATGTGTATTCTCCACGGGGAAGTGGAACAGAAGTCTTCCTCCTTAAGCCATGTGTGTCATAAGAGGCGACTAAAATGCCGGGAGGAAGGGGCTAGTGACCTCCTCCTGTATAAATTACCAAATTTAAAGAAACTTTCGTTTTTCTTTTTGGGTTACCCTGCCTCGGTGGGATGTGGCCAATTTGTTAAAAAAAAAAATATGCCTCGGTGGGAAACGGCCGACATGTTAAAAAAAAATATATATATTTATATATCTTTAAGTGTTTAACTTAATTCCTTTTTCTAGAAAAAAAATATTTTGAATTCATAGGTGAGTTTCACTCTTTGGCCCATAAAATTCTTAAAAAGCAATAACATTATCAAATTTGATAAGCAGGGCCTGCTAGTTCTAGAGTTTAATAACTTAGAAATAACATCCATCATTTTCAGGGATGAATAATGGAACAGTTATTACTGTGTTTATCACAGAAAATGCTTAACCTATGTGGGTCATTCAGAATGACTGACAGAGAAAGGCTAGTCACGTGAAACTGTAATACGATTGCAAACAGATCAGAGAACAGGAACACACACAGCTCACACATTGAGGTCCATGGTTCGATCCCCGGTACAGGTGAAAACACTACGTGTTTCCTTAAGACCCCTGATGTCACTATTCATGTAGCAGTAAGTAGGTACCTGGATGTTAGCTGACTGACATGGGTCGCATCCTATGGACAAAATTAACCTAAGTTGCCTGAAATGCTTTGCATAATTAGTGGCATTCTATATAGTATGTCACTGATATAGCTATGGTTTGTATAAGTTGTATCATCTAGTAATAGATTTATTTTTATTACACAAATAACCCGCACATAAAAGACAGAAGCTTACGACGACGTTTCGGTCCGACTTGGACCAGTGTGACTTTGTCAATGGTCCAAGTCGGACCGAAACGTCGTCGTAAGCTTCTGTCTTTTATGTGCGGGTTATTTGTGTATCGTTCCAGTCACGGTATTGTGCCTTTTTGTTATTTATTTTTATTATGATTATGTTGGGTGTAAGGCACCAAGTGTCCCAAGTAGTAACCTGCCCTGGTAGGCTTGTCAACAAGACAAATAGTTAGGTTAGCCTTGCCACTCAAAGAGAGACATCTAATGGCTTCACTGAGTTGTGTATCGATTCCGACCCCTTCCATTTTTTTAAGCAGCAGCACTTCGACTAAGCGATAGGAAGTCTGCTGAGTGTAGGCTGGTATTTTCATCCGAAGTGCTTTCTAGGCTTGTGTGTTGGATTGTTTAGTGTCAGTGGTGCCCCTGTGCTGTGTGGTGTGGAAGGAGGAGTTTGTCAGAGGTACAGGTACACGTAAATAGTTACATAAATTATCATACAGTAGCAACATATGTGTAGATTACCTAGGGTAACCCAAAAAAGGCAAAGTTATTTGTTTCCATTGGAATAACTGATTTCCATTTGTTTCCATTGGGGTTTCTGATTTCCATTTGTTTCCATTGGGGTCCTTGATTTCCATTTGTTTCCATTGGGGTCCTTGATTTCCATTTGTTTCCATTGGGGTCCTTGATTTCCATTTGTTTCCATTGGGGTCCTTGATTTCCATTTGTTTCCATTGGGGTCCTTGATTTCCATTTGTTTCCATTGGGGTCCTTGATTTCCATTTTGATTTTGGCTGTTGGTGAATTAATACAGATTGGAATAAGTTGCTGATAAAGAGACAGCTGCAGAGAGCTTTTGTGTTACAAAAGAGAGGCTATCAAACTCAGGAAATAGAACCACACAGTACAAGAACCACACAATACTAGAACCACGATACAAGGACAACACAGCACTAGAACCACACAATACTAGAACCAAAATACAAGAACCACACAATACTAGAACCACGATACAAGAACAACACAACACTAGAACCACACAATACTAGAACCATAATACAAGAACCACACAATACTAGAACCACAATACAAGACCCACACAATACTAAAACCACAATACAAGAACAACACAACACTAGAACCACACAATACTAGAACCAAAATACAAGAACCACACAATACTAGAACCACGATACAAGAACAACACAACACTAGAACCACACAATACTAGAACCAAAATACAAGAACCACACAATACTAGAACCACAATACAAGAACAACACAACACTAGAACTACACAATACTAGAACCAAAATACAAGAACCACACAATACTAGAACCACGATGCAAGAACAACACAACACTAGAACCACACAATACTAGAACCAAAATACAAGAACCACACAATACTGGAACCACAATACAAGAACAACACAACACTAGAACCACACAATACTAGAACCAAAATACAAGAACCACACAATACTAGAACCACAATACAAGAACAACACAACACTAGAACCACACAATACTAGAACCAAAATACAAGAACCACACAATACTAGAACCACAATACAAGAACCACACAATACTAGAACCACAATACAAGAACCACACAATACAAGAACCACAATACAAGAACCGCAATACAAGAACCACACAATACTATAACCACAGTACAAGAATCACACAATACTTGAACCACAATACAAGAACCACAATACTAGAACCACAATATAAGTACCACACAATACTAGAACCTCAGTACAAGAAACACACAATACTAGAGCCACAATACAAGAACCACACAATACTAGAACCACAATACAAGAACCACACAATACTAGAACCACAATACAAGAAACACACAATACTAGAACCATTATACAAGAACCACACGATACTAGAACCACAATACAAGAACCACACAATACTAGAACCATAATACAAGAACCACAATACAAGAACCACACAATACTAGAACCACAATACTAGAATCACATAATAAAATTACACAATACTAGAACCACAAAATACTAGAATCACAATACTAGAACAATAATAGAACCACACAATACCTCAATTACACAAGAACCACACAATACCTCAACCACACAAGAACCACACAATACCTTAACTGCACAAGAACCAGCCAATACCTCAACTACACAGGAACCACACAATACCTCTACATAAGAACCACACAATACCTCAACTATACAAGAACCACACAATACCTCAACTATACAAGAACCACACAATACCTCTACACAAGAACCACACAATACCTCTACACAACCACACAATTCCTCAACTATACAAGAACCACACAATACCTCATCTACACAATAACCACACAGTACCTCTACATACGAACCACACAATACCTCAACTACACACGAACCACACAATACCTCAGCTACACAGGAACCACACAAGACCTCAGCTACACAGGAACCACACAAGACCTCATCTACACAATAACCACACAGTACCTCTACATACGAACCACACAATACCTCAACTACACACGAACCACACAATACCTCAGCTACACAGGAACCACACAAGACCTCATCTACACAATAACCACACAATACCTCTACACAAGAACCACACAATACCTCAACTACACAGGAACCACACAATACCTCAGCTACACAATAACCACACACTACCTCTACACACGAACCACACAATACCTCAGCTACACAGGAACCACACAGTACCTCTCCATACGAACCACACAATACCTCAGGTACACAAGAACCACACAGTACCTCTACACACGAACCACACAATACCTCAGCTACACAGGAACCACACTAAACTAAACTACAGACCTGTATCACTAACGTGTATAGTATGCAAGGTCATGGAGAAGATCATCAGGAGGAGAGTGGTGGGGCACCTGGAAAGAAACAAGTGTATAATTGACAACCAGCACGGTTTCAGGGAAGGAAAATCCTGTGTCACAAACCTACTAGAGTTTTATGACAAGGTGACAGAAGTAAGACAAGAGAGAGAGGGGTGGATCGACTGCGTATTTTTGGACTGCAAGAAGGCCTTCGACACAGTTCCTCACAAGAGGTTACTGCAAAAGCTAGAGGACCAGGCACACATAACAGGAAAGGCTCTGCAATGGATCAGAGAATATCTGACAGGGAGGCAACAACGAGTCATGGTACGCGACGAGGTGTCAGAGTGGGCGCCTGTGACAAGCGGGGTTCCACAGGGGTCAGTCCTAGGACCTGTGCTGTTCTTGGTATACGTGAACGACATACGGAAGGGATAGACTCAGAAGTGTCCTTGTTTGCAGATGATGTGAAGTTAATGAGAAGAATCGAATCGGACGAGGATCAGGCAGGACTACAAAGAGACCTGGACAGGCTACAAGCCTGGTCCAGCAACTGGCTCCTTGAATTTAACCCTGCCAAATGCAAAGTCATGAAGATTGGGGAAGGGCAAAGAAGACCGCAGACACAATATAGTTTAGATGGCCAAAGACTGCAAACCTCACTCAAGGAAAAAGATCTGGGGGTGAGTATAACACCGAGCATATCTCCTGAGGCGCACATCAATCAGATAACTGCTGCAGCATACGGGCGCCTGGCAAACCTACGGATAGCGTTCCGATACCTCAGTAAGGATTCGTTTAAGACTCTGTACACCATCTACGTCAGGCCCATACTGGAGTATGCAGCACCAGTTTGGAATCCACACCTAGTCAAGCACGTCAAGAAATTAGAGAAAGTGCAAAGGTTTGCAACAAGACTAGTCCCAGAGCTACGGGGATTGTCCTATGAAGAAAGGTTGAGGGAAATCGGCCTGACGACACTGGAGGCCAGGAGGGTCAGGGGAGACATGATAACGACATATAAAATACTGCGCAGAATAGACAAGGTGGACAAAGACGGGATGTTCCAGAGATGGGACACAGACACAAGAGGTCACAATTAGAAGTTGAAGACTCAGATGAATCAAAGGGATGTTAGGAAGTATTTCTTCAGTCATAGAGTAGTCAGGCCGTGGAATAGCCTAGAAAGTGATGTGGTGGAGGCAGGAACCATACATAGTTTTAAGGCGAGGTATGATAGAGCTCATGGGGCAGGGAGAGAGAGGACCTAGTAGCAATCAGTGAAGAGGTGGGGCCAGGAGCTGTGACTCGACCCCTGCAACCACAAATAGGTGAGTACAGTACCTCTACACACGAACCACACAATACCTCAGCTACACAGGAACCACACAGTACCTCTACATACGAACCACAATACCTCAGCTACACAAGAACCACACAATACCTCAGCTACACAGGAACCACACAGTACCTCTACATACGAACCACAATACCTCAACTACACAAGAACCACACAATACCTCAGCTACACAGGAACCACACAGTACCTCTACATACGAACCACAATACCTCAGCTACACAGGAACCACACAGTACCTCAGCTACACAGGAACCACACAGTACCTCAGCTACACAAGAACCACACAATACCTCAGCTACACAAGAACCACATACCTCAGCTACACAAGAACCACACAATACCTCAGCTACACAGGAACCACACAGTACCTCTACATACACAGGAACCACACAATACCTCAACTACACAAACCACACAATACCTCAACTACACAAGAACCACACAATACCTCAACTACACAGGAACCACACAATACCTCAGCTACACAGGAACCACACAATACCTCAGCTACACAAGAACCACACAATACCTCAGCTACACAGGAACCACACAGTACCTCTACATACGAACCACAATACCTCAACTACACAAGAACCACACAATACCTCAACTACACAGGAACCACACAATACCTCAGCTACACAGGAACCACACAATACCTCAGCTACACAGGAACCACACAATACCTCAACTACACAAGAACCACACAATACCTCAGCTACACAAGAACTACACATTACCTCAGCTACACAAGAACCACACAGTACCTCAGCTACACAAGAACCACACAATACCTCAGCTACACAAGAACTACACATTACACTACAGCTACACAGGAACCACACAATACAGCTACACAAGAACCACACAATACCTCAGCTACACAAGAACCACACAATACCTCAGCTACACAGGAACCACACAGTACCTCAGCTACACAGGAACCACACAATACCTCAGCTACACATTACCTCAGCTACACAAGAACCACACAATACCTCAGCTACACAAGAACCACACAATACCTCAGCTACACAGGAACCACACAATACCTCAGCTACACAAGAACCACACAATACCTCAGCTACACAGGAACCACACAATACCTCAGCTACACAGGAACCACACAATACCTCAGCTACACAAGAACCACACAATACCTCAGCTACACAGGAACCACACAATACCTCAGCTACACAATAACCACACAATACCTCAGCTACACAAGAACCACACAATACCTCAGCTACACAAGAACCACACAATACCTCAGCTACACAAGAACCACACAATACCTCAGCTACACAAGAACCACACAATACCTCAGCTACACAGGAACCACACAATACCTCTACATAAGAACCACACAATACAAGACACAGTTCAGAACTTTGGGAGGAAAAAAAAAAAACATTTCCATAATAGTCTCTGGTTCGAGGACATTAATTCCCGTTTTCTTTTTTCTTTCTAAATTTGTTATCAGTGAAACCCACCACCAATTTTTTAAATCCCGGGTTTTAGGTCCAAGGGAGTAGGGTGTCAGGGGCCCCAGGTGGACATATTGGTCCCTGCGAGAGCTATTAGGGCCCCGGGCTGCGCTTCCAGGGCTTTAGACTACACTGTCCAGGCCCCTGGTTGTGTTGTCAGGGCCCCAGGCGGTGTTGTCAGGGACACTGGTTGTGTTGTCAGGGCCCCAGGCGGTGTTGTCAGGGACACTGGCTGTGTTGTCAGGGCCCCAGGCGGTGTTGTCATGGACACTGGCTGTGTTGTCAGGGCCCCAGGCGGTGTTGTCAGGGACACTGGTTGTGTTGTCAGGGCCCCAGGCGGTGTTGTCAGGGACACTGGCTGTGTTGTCAGGGCCCCAGGCGGTGTTGTCATGGACACTGGCTGTGTTGTCAGGGACACTGGCTGTGTTGTCAGGGCCCCAGGCGGTGTTGTCATGGACACTGGCTGTGTTGTCAGGGCCCCAGGCGGTGTTGTTAGGGCCCCAGGCGGTGTTGTCAGGGCCCCAGGCGGTGTTGTCATGGACACTGGCTATGTTATCCGGGCCCCAGGCGGTGTTGTCACTGCCCCAGGCTGTGTTGTCAGGGCCCCAGGCGGTGTTGTCAGGGCCCCAGGCTGTGTTGTCAGGGACACTGGCTGTGTTGTCAGGGCCCCAGGTGGTGTTGTCAGGGACACTGGTTGTGTTGTCAGGACCCCAGGCGGTGTTGTCAGGGACACTGGCTGTGTTGTCAGGGCCCCAGGCGGTGTTGTCAGAGACACTGGCTGTGTTGTCAGGGCCCCAGGCGGTGTTGTCAGGGACTCTGGCTGTGTTGTCAGGGCCCCAGGCGGTGTTGTCAGAGACACTGGCTGTGTTGTCAGGGCCCCAGGTGGTGTTGTCAGAGACACTGGCTGTGTTGTCAGGGCCCCAGGCGGTGTTGTCAGAGACACTGGCTGTGTTGTTAGGGCCCCAGGCGGTGTTGTCAGGGACACTGGCTGTGTTGTCAGGGCCCCAGGCGGTGTTGTCAGGGACACTGGCTGTGTTGTCAGGGCCCCAGGCGGTGTTGTCAGGGACACTGGCTGTGTTGTCAGGGCCCCAGGTGGTGTTGTCAGGGCCCCAGGTGGTGTTGTCAGGGACACTGGTTGTGTTGTCAGGGCCCCAGGTGTTGTCAGGGACACTGGCTGTGTTGTCAGGGCCCCAGGCGGTGTTGTCAGAGACACTGGCTTTGTGGTCAGGGCCCCAGGTGTTGTTGTCATGGACACTGGCTGTGTTGTCAGGGCCCCAGGTGTTGTCAGGGACACTGGCTGTGTTGTCAGGGCCCCAGGCGGTGTTGTCATGGACACTGGCTGTGTTGTCAGGGCCCCAGGTGTTGTCAGGGACACTGGTTGTGTTGTCAGGGCCCCAGGTGTTGTCAGGGACACTGGCTGTGTTGTCAGGGCCCCAGGTGGTGTTGTCAGGGACACTGGCTGTGTTGTCAGGGCCCCAGGCGGTGTTGTCATGGACACTGGCTGTGTTGTCAGGGGCCCCAGGCGGTGTTGTCAGGGACACTGGCTGTGTTGTCAGGGCCCCAGGCGGTGTTGTCATGGACACTGGCTGTGTTGTCAGGGCCCCAGGCGGTGTTGTCAGGGCCCCAGGCGGTGTTGTCAGGGCCCCAGGCAGTGTTGTCATGGACACTGGTTATGTTGTCCGGGCCCCAGGCGGTGTTGTCCCTGCCCCAGGCTGTGTTGTCAGGGCCCCAGGCGGTGTTGTCAGGGACACTGGCTGTGTTGTCAGGGCCCCAGGCGGTGTTGTCATGGACACTGGTTGTGTTGTCAGGGACACTGGCTGTGTTGTCAGGGCCCCAGGCAGTGTTGTCAGGGACACTGTGTTGTCAGGGCCCCAGGCGGTGTTGTCAGGGACACTGGCTGTGTTGTCAGGGCCCCAGGCAGTGTTGTCACGGACACTGGCTGTGTTGTCAGGACCCCAGGCAGTGTTGTCAGGGACACTGGCTGTGTTTACCTGGAGTTTACCTGGAGAGAGTTTCGGGGGTCAACGCCCCCGCGGCCCGGTCTGTGACCAGGCCTCCTGGTGGATCAGCGCCTGATCAACCAGGCTGTTGCTGCTGGCTGCACGCAAACCAACGTACGAGCCACAGCCCGGCTGATCAGGAACTGACTTTAGGTGCTTGTCCAGTGCCAGCTTGAAGACTGCCAGGGGTCTGTTGGTAATCCCCCTTATGTGTGCTGGGAGGCAGTTGAACAGTCTCGGGCCCCTGACACTTATTGTATGGTCTCTTAACGTGCTAGTGACACCCCTGCTTTTCATTGGGGGGATGGTGCATCGTCTGCCAAGTCTTTTGCTTTCGTAGTGAGTGATTTTCGTGTGCAAGTTCGGTACTAGTCCCTCTAGGATTTTCCAGGTGTATATAATCATGTATCTCTCCCTCCTGCGTTCCAGGGAATACAGGTTTAGAAACCTCAAGCGCTCCCAGTAATTGAGGTGTTTTATCTCCGTTATGCGCGCCGTGAAAGTTCTCTGTACATTTTCTAGGTCGGCAATTTCACCTGCCTTGAAAGGTGCTGTTAGAGTGCAGCAATATTCCAGCCTAGATAGAACAAGTGACCTGAAGAGTGTCATCATGGGCTTGGCCTCCCTAGTTTTGAAGGTTCTCATTATCCATCCTGTCATTTTTCTAGCAGATGCGATTGATACAATGTTATGGTCCTTGAAGGTGAGATCCTCCGACATAATCACTCCCAGGTCTTTGACGTTGGTGTTTCGCTCTATTTTGTGGCCAGAATTTGTTTTGTACTCTGATGAAGATTTAATTTTCTCATGTTTACCATATCTGAGTAATTGAAATTTCTCATCGTTGAACTTCATATTGTTTTCTGCAGCCCACTGAAAGATTTGGTTGATGTCCGCCTGGAGCCTTGCAGTGTCTGCAATGGAAGACACTGTCATGCAGATTCGGGTGTCATCTGCAAAGGAAGACACGGTGCTGTGGCTGACATCCTTGTCTATGTCGGATATGAGGATGAGGAACAAGATGGGAGCTAGTACTGTGCCTTGTGGAACAGAGCTTTTCACCGTAGCTGCCTCGGACTTTACTCTGTTGACGACTACTCTCTGTGTTCTGTTAGTGAGGAAATTATAGATCCATCGACCGACTTTTCCTGTTATTCCTTTAGCGCGCATTTTGTGCGCTATTACGCCATGGTCACACTTGTCGAAGGCTTTTGCAAAGTCTGTATATATTACATCTGCATTCTTTTTGTCTTCTAGTGCATTTAGGACCTTGTCGTAGTGATCCAGTAGTTGAGACAGACAGGAGCGACCTGTTCTAAACCCATGTTGCCCTGGGTTGTGTAACTGATGGGTTTCTAGATGGGTGGTGATCTTGCTTCTTAGGACCCTTTCAAAGATTTTTATGATATGGGATGTTAGTGCTATTGGTCTGTAGTTCTTTGCTGTTGCTTTACTGCCCCCTTTGTGGAGTGGGGCTATGTCTGTTGTTTTTAGTAACTGAGGGACGACCCCCGTGTCCATGCTCCCTCTCCATAGGATGGAAAAGGCTCGTGATAGGGGCTTCTTGCAGTTCTTGATGAACACAGAGTTCCATGAGTCTGGCCCTGGGGCAGAGTGCATGGGCATGTCATTTATCGCCTGTTCGAAGTCATTTGGCGTCAGGATAACATCGGATAGGCTTGTGTTAATCAAATTTTGTGGCTCTCTCATAAAAAATTCATTTTGATCTTCGACTCTCAGTCTGGTTAGCGGCTTGCTAAAAACTGAGTCATATTGGGACTTGAGTAGCTCACTCATTTCCTTGCTGTCATCTGTGTAGGACCCATCTTGTTTAAGTAGGGGCCCAATACTGGACGTTGTTCTCGATTTTGATTTGGCATAGGAGAAGAAATACTTTGGGTTTCTTTCGATTTCATTTATGGCTTTTAGTTCTTCCCGCGATTCCTGACTCCTAAAGGATTCTTTTAGCTTAAGTTCGATGCTTGCTATTTCTCTGACCAGTGTCTCCCTGCGCATTTCAGATATATTGACCTCTTTTAGCCGCTCTGTTATTCTTTTCCGTCGCCTGTAAAGGGAGCGCCTGTCTCTTTCTATTTTACATCTACTCCTCCTTTTTCTTAGAGGAATAAGCCTTGTGCATACATCGAGTGCCACCGAGTTAATCTGTTCTAGGCATAAGTTTGGGTCTGTGTTGCTTAGTATATCTTCCCAGCTTATATCGGTTAGGACTTGGTTTACTTGGTCCCACTTTATGTTTTTGTTATTGAAGTTGAATTTGGTGAATGCTCCCTCGTGACTAGTCTCATTTTGTCGGTCTGGGGCTCCACGCATACATGTCTGAACCTCAATTATGTTGTGATCTGAGTATATTGTTTTTGATATGGTGACATTTCTTATCAGATCATCATTGTTAGTGAAGATGAGGTCTAGTGTATTCTCCAGTCTAGTAGGCTCTATTATTTGCTGGTTTAAATTGAATTTTGTGCAGAGATTTAAAAGCTCGTGTGAGTGTGAGTTTTCATCAGAGCTGCCTCCTGGTGTTATTACTGCAACAATATTATTTGCTATATTCCTCCATTTTAGGTGCCTTAAGTTGAAATCCCCCAGGAGCAAGATGTTGGGTGCAGGAGCTGGAAGATTTTCCAGACAGTGGTCAATTTTTAACAGCTGTTCCTGGAATTGCTGGGATGTTGCATCCGGAGGCTTGTAGACTACCACAATGACTAGGTTTTGGTTCTCGACCTTTACTGCTAAAACTTCCACTACGTCATTTGAGGCATTAAGCAGTTCTGTGCAAACAAGTGACTCTGCAATGTACAGGCCAACCCCCCCCTTTTGCCTGTTCACTCTGTCACATCTGTATAGGTTGTAACCTGGGATCCATATTTCGTTGTCCAAGTGATCCTTTATGTGGGTCTCAGTGAAAGCCGCGAACATTGCCTTTGCCTCTGCAAGCAGTCCACGGATGAAAGGTATTTTGTTGTTTGTTGCTGGCTTTAGACCCTGTATATTTGCAAAGAAGAATGTTATCGGACTGGTGGTATTGTTGTCAGAGCCCCAGGCAGTGTTGTCAGGGACACTGACTGTGTTGTCAGGGCCCCAGGCTGTGTTGGGAGGGCCCCAGGCAGTGTTGTCAGGGACACTGGCTGTGTTGTCAGAGCCCCAGGCAGTGTTGTCAGGGACACTGGCTGTGTTGTCAGAGCCCCAGGCAGTGTTGTCAGGGACACTGGCTGTGTTGTCAGGGCCCCAGGCAGTGTTGTCAGGGACACTGGCTGTGTTGTCAGAGCCCCAGGCAGTGTTGTCAGGGACACTGTGTTGTCAGGGCCCCAGGCTGTGTTGGCAGGGCCCCAGGCGGTGTTGTCAGGGACACTGGCTGTGTTGTCAGCGCCCCAGGCAGTGTTGTCAGGGACACTGACTGTGTTGTCAGGACCCCAGGCTACACTCTCAGGGCTCCTGGCTGCATTGTCAGGGTTCTGGACTGCATTGTCAGGGCTACAGGCTGCGCCATCAGGGCTACAGGCTGCGCCATCAGGGCTACAGGCTGCACTGTCAGGGCTACAGGCTGCGCCATCAGGGCTACAGGCTGCACTGTCAGGGCTACAGGCTGCGCCATCAGGGCTACAGGCTGCACTGTCAGGGCTACAGGCTGCGCCATCAGGGCTACAGGTTGCGCCATCAGGGACATAGGCTACGATATCAGAGGCCCCAGGCTACGCTATCAGGGTCCCAGGCTACGTTGCTTGGGCCCCAGGCTGTTCTGTCATGATAATAACAGTAATAATATTAAACATCAGTGGCTCAGTAGGCAACGCTGTCGCCTCACAATGAGTGTCCGTGGTTCGATGCCCGGCACGGGTGGAAACATTGGGCGTGTTTCCTTACACCTGTTGTCCCGTTCACTTAGCTAGCAAGTAGGTACCTGGGTGTTAGTGGACTGGTGTGGGTGGCATCCTGGGTGTTAGTGGACTGGTGTGGGTGGCATCCTGGGTGTTAGTGGACTGGTGTGGGTGGCATCCTGGGTGTTAGTGGACTGGTGTGGGTGGCATCCTGGGTGTTAGTGGACTGGCGTGGGTCGCATCCTGGGTGTTAGTGGACTGGTGTGGGTGGCATCTTGGGTGTTAGTGGACTGGTGTGGGTCACATCCTGGGTGTTAGTGGACTGGTGTGGGTCACATCCTGGGTGTTAGTGGACTGGTGTGGGTGGCATCCTGGGTGTTAGTGGACTGGTGTGGGTCGCATCCTGGGTGTTAGTGGACTGGTGTGGGTGGCATCTTGGGTGTTAGTGGACTGGTGTGGGTCACATCCTGGGTGTTAGTGGACTGGTGTGGGTCACATCCTGGGTGTTAGTGGACTGGTGTGGGTCACATCCTGGGTGTTAGTGGACTGGTGTGGGTGGCATCTTGGGTGTTAGTGAACTGGTGTGGGTCACATCCTGGATGTTAGTGGACTGGTGTGGGTCACATCCTGGGTGTTAGTGGACTGGTGTGGGTCACATCCTGGGTGTTAGTGGACTGGTGTGGGTCACATCCTGGGTGTTAGTGGACTGGTGTGGGTGGCATCCTGGGTGTTAGTGGACTGGTGTGGGTCACATCCTGGGTGTTAGTGGACTGGTGTGGGTCACATCCTGGGTGTTAGTGGACTGGTGTGGGTCACATCCTGGGTGTTAGTGGACTGGCGTGGGTGGCATCCTGGGTGTTAGTGGACTGGTGTGGGTCACATCCTGGGTGTTAGTGGACTGGTGTGGGTCACATCCTGGGTGTTAGTGGACTGGTGTGGGTGGCATCCTGGGTGTTAGTGGACTGGTGTGGGTGGCATCCTGGGTGTTAGTGGACTGGTGTGGGTGGCATCCTGGGTGTTAGTGGACTGGTGTGGGTCACATCCTGGGTGTTAGTGGACTGGTGTGGGTCGCATCCTGGGTGTTAGTGGACTGGTGTGGGTTGCATCCTGGGTGTTAGTGGACTGGTGTGGGTGGCATCCTGGGTGTTAGTAGACTGGTGTGGGTGGCATCCTGGGGGACAAGATTAAGGACCACAATGGAAATAAGTTAGACAGTCCTCGATGACGCACTGACTTTCTTGTGTTATCCTGGGTGGCTAACCCTCCGGGGTTAAAAATCCGAACGAAATCTTATCTTATACTGTGAAGTGTAAGATAAGATTTCGTTCGGATTTTTAACCCTAGAGGGTTAGCCACTCAGAATATCACAAGAAAGTCAGTGCGTCATCGAGGACTGTCTAACTTATTTCCATTGTGGTCCTTAATCTTGTCCCCCAGGATGCGACCCACACCAGTCTACTAACACCCAGGATGCCACCCACACCAGTCCACTAACACCCAGGATGCGACCCACACCAGTCCACTAACACCCAGGATGCAACCCACACCAGTCCACTAACACCCAGGATGCGACCCACACCAGTCCACTAACACCCAGGATGTGACCCACACCAGTCCACTAACACCCAGGATGCCACCCACACCAGTCCACTAACACCCAGGATGTGACCCACACCAGTCCACTAACACCCAGGATGCCACCCACACCAGTCCACTAACACCCAGGATGTGACCCACACCAGTCCACTAACACCCAGGATGCCACCCACACCAGTCCACTAACACCCAGGATGCCACCCACACCAGTCCACTAACACCCAGGATGCGACCCACACCAGTCCACTAACACCCAGGATGCGACCCACACCAGTCCACTAACACCCAGGATGTGACCCACACCAGTCCACTAACACCCAGGATGCGACCCACACCAGTCCACTAACACCCAGGATGTGACCCACACCCGTCTAGTAACACCCAGGATGAACACCAGTCCACTAACACCCAGGATGTGACCCACACCAGTCCACTAACACCCAGGATGTGCCCACACAAGTCCACTAACACCCAGGATGTGACCCACACCAGTCCACTAACACCCAGGATGTGACCCAGTCCACTAACACCCAGGATGCGACCCACACCAGTCCACTAACACCCAGTGCGACCCACACCAGTCCACTAACACCCAGGATGTGAACACCAGTCCACTAACACCCAGGATGTGACCCACACCAGTGGAGTGACCCACACCAGTCCACTAACACCCAGTTGACCCACACCAGTCCACTCACCCAGGTACCTATATACGGTGATTTTAATCGCTGGTTAACACAGTGGCCGTCTCCAGTCCAGGTTGGGTGGCCGGAAAAGAAAAATAATTACCGTCATTCGTTCAGAAGCATGCTGACATTACAATTGGAATGGCTCTCTGAAATGTACCATCCTCGCCCATCCTTCAGTGTGCAGGCACTGTACTTCCCACTTACGCGGCCATCAGTAACAGCCTAGTTAATCAGACTGATCCACCAGGAGGCCTGGTCACAGACTGGGCTGGGGGGGGGCGTTGATCCCCGAAACCCTCTCCAGGCATACTCCAGGACTGTAACATTCCCCCCCATCCTTCAGAGTACAGGTACTGTACAACCCACCTCCAGCACTGTAACATGCCCCCCCCATCCTTCAGAGTACAGGTACTGTACAACCCACGTCCAGCACTGTAACATGCCCCCCCCGTCCTTCAGAGTACAGGTACTGTACAACCCACGTCCAGCACTGTAACATCCCCCCCCATCCTTCAGAGTACAGGTACTGTACAACCCACGTCCAGCACTGTAACATGCCCCCCCCGTCCTTCAGAGTACAGGTACTGTACAACCCACGTCCAGCACTGTAACATGCCCCCCCCATCCTTCAGAGTACAGGTACTGTACAACCCACCTCCAGCACTGTAACATCCTCCCCCCCATCCTTCAGAGTACAGGTACTGTACAACCCACCTCCAGCACTGTAACATCCTCCCCCCCATCCTTCAGAGTACAGGTACTGTACAACCCACGTCCAGCACTGTAACATCCCCCCCCCCATCCTTCAGAGTACAGGTACTGTACAACCCACCTCCAGCACTGTAACATCCTCCCCCGCGTCCTTCAGAGTACAGGTACTGTACAGCCCACCTCCAGCACTGTAACATCCTCCCCCCCATCCTTCAGAGTACAGGTACTGTACAACCCACGTCCAGCACTGTAACATCCCCCCCATCCTTCAGAGTACAGGTACTGTACAACCCACCTCCAGCACTGTAACATCCTCCCCCCCATCCTTCAGAGTACAGGTACTGTACAACCCACCTCCAGCACTGTAACATCCTCCCCCCCGTCCTTCAGAGTACAGGTACTGTACAACCCACCTCCAGCACTGTAACATCCCCCCCCATCCTTCAGAGTACAGGTACTGTACAACCCACGTCCAGCACTGCAACATCCCCCCCCCATCCTTCAGAGTACAGGTACTGTACAACCTACCTCCAGCACTGTAACATCCCCCCCCCCCGTCCTTTAGAGTACAGGTACTGTACAACCCACGTCCAGCACTGTAACATCCCCCCCCATCCTTCAGAGTACAGGTACTGTACAACCCACGTCCAGCACTGCAACATGCCCCCCCCGTCCTTCAGAGTACAGGTACTGTACAACCCACCTCCAGCACTGTAACATCCCCCCCCTCCTTCAGAGTACAGGTACTGTACTTCCCACCTACAGCACTGTAACATCCCCCCATCCTTCAGAGTACAGGTACTGTACAACCCACGTCCAGCACTGTAACATCCCCCCCATCCTTCAGAGTACAGGTACTGTACTTCCCACCTACAGCACTGTAACATCCCCCCATCCTTCAGAGTACAGGTACTGTACAACCCACGTCCAGCACTGTAACATCCCCCCCATCCTTCAGAGTACAGGTACTGTACTTCCCACCTACAGCACTGTAACATCCCCCCCATCCTTCAGAGTACAGGTACTGTACAACCCACCTCCAGCACTGTAACATCCCCCCCATCCTTCAGAGTACAGGTATTGTACAACCCACCTCCAGCACTGTAACATCCCCCCCATCCTTCAGAGTACAGGCACTGTACTTCCCACCTCCAGCACTGTAACATCCTCACGCATCCTTCAGAGTACAGGCACTGTACTTCCCACCTACAGCACTGTGACATCCCCCCCATCCTACAGAGTACAGGCACTGCACTTCCCACCTCCAGCACTGTAACATCACTCATCCTTCAGAGTACAGGCACTGTACTTTCCACCTCCAGCACTGTAACATCACTCATCCTTCAGAGTACAGGCACTGTACTTCCCACCTCCAGCACTGTAACATCCTCCCCCATCCTTCAGAGCACAGGCACTGTACTTCCCACCTACAACACTGTAACATCCCCCCCATCCTTCAGAATACAGGCACTGTACTTCCTGTCATGTGGGTTTTCGATAACGTGGATGGGGTAAGAATACACGCATAGGCTGGTAGTACGTATAATATAACAGAAAGTATGGGAAGGCACCAACAGCCGACCTGCCTCTCTCTGCTCCCTATCTTGACTGACTCACAGTGCCTATGGGTGAGGGGTGTTTGAAATCCTGCTATGGTCAGCAGCAATATGAATACAGTCAGTGATTCACACAGAGACGGTTGGTAGTGAGTCATCTACTGGTACACTGGTTACTGGTAACTGGTTACTAGGAACTGGTACTACTACTGAGACTTTCCACCTCCAGCACTGTAACATCCTCACTCATCCTTCAGAGTACAGGCACTGTACTTTCCACCTCCAGCACTGTAACATCCCCACTCACCCTTCAGAGTACAGGCACTGTACTCCCCACTACATAGTACTGTATTTCCTCTATATAGTACAATTTTTTCTAGATACGATTGAAAAACAATGTAAAATAGAACAATACTAGAAAGTTCCTTCATAGTCCGTCGTGTTGAATATAGGTGAACTTTTCCGATTCCATTTTAAAAAAAAGGTGTCATAAATGTCATTGATGTGTAATAATGACGTAGGTGTTTGTAGCATGTGCGTTGGCAGGGGATAATCCCAGGGCTGAGTACCAATTACCTTCACTGGGGGGTCAGATGGCTCTGCTCAGAGCTAATTTGGAACCAGCTTTACCCTTGCTCAGCATTTGATTCCGTTTCTCACTCCTCTAGGGTCCCTCTTGCTCTCTACTTCTCTTTCTATCTCTCTCGTTCTCTCTTGTTCTATCTCTTGCTCTCTACTCTTTCTCACACCTAGATAATTCACGATAGTCCTTAATCTAGATAAAAGTAGATAGTTCTCAGCAGATAGCCTTGGTCTACTTGGAGGGTGCTCCGGGGTCAACGCCCCCGCGGCCCGGTCCATAACCAGGCCTCCCGGTGAATCAGGACCTAATCAATCAGGCTGTTACTTCTGGTCGCATGCAATGCAACGTACGAACCATAGTCTGGTTTTAGGAATCTCTCTGGTTCCTTCTTGAAGCCAGGGGTCTATTGGTAATCCCCCGTATGTATGATGGAAGTCTGTTGAGCAGTCTTGGGCCTCTGACACTTATTGTGTTTTCTCTTTGTGTATTCATTGCACCCCTGTTTTTTCTCTTGAAAATGTTGCATCGCCTGCCGAGTCTTTTGCTTTCGTAGGGGGTGATTTCTGTGTTCAGATTTGGGACCAGTCCCTCTAGGATTTTCCAGGTGTAGTTTATTATGTATCTTTCTCGCCTGTGTTCCAGGGAGTACAGATCAAAGGACTTCAAACGTTCCCAGTTATTAAAGTGCTTGAGTGAATTAATACGAGCAGTGAAGGTTATCTGTACATTCTCTAGATCTGCAGTTTCACCTGCCTTAAAAGTGGTTGTTAGTGTACTGCAATATTCTAGCCCGGAGAGAACAAGTGACTTAAGAGGATCATTATTGGCTTGGTATCTCTTGTTTTGAAAGTCCTCATTATTCATCCTATAACTGTCTTCACAGTTGTGATAATGAGACTATTGTGATCCTTGAAGGTGAGTTCCTCTGACATTATCACTCCTAAGTTCTTCACATTAATTTTTCGCCCAAATCTGTGGTTAGAATTTGTTTTATACTCCGATCTAGCTTTTATTTCCTCAATTTTTCCATAACGGAGTAGCTGGAATTGATGCTTACTGAACATAATGTTGTCTTCGGTGGCCCACTGGAAGACTTGGTTTATATCCCCTTGAATTTACGGATGACACACTCGTGCAGTCTCTAGTATCGTCTGTCAGGGAAGGTCTGGACGTCCAAGTCCTCTGTTATATGTCTCTCCCATGTATCCCTGTTTACTACCATGTACTCCCTTCTACTATGTACTCCCATGTACTCCCTGTTATTAATATCTGTATATAATTTCTCCCCGCAGGTGTTTGTGAACGTCCAAGATGGCGGCTATGTCAGACTCGATCACGGTAAAAAGAAAACCGTAAGTTTAAGAAAGTTATTTTTGTAGATATAAATTATGGAGCTCCCAGGCGAGTATCATGATAGCAACTTTCAATATTATTTTTTTACTCATTGTGGAACTGGTTTCAGTGAGCAGCAGTGTTGGGTAGAAATTTCCCTATGATTTGAGCGTTCGCGTTGACTAATGGATGTGTGTTTAGTGGTTTGTTAAGTGCGACACACACAGGATCCATACATAGCTTTAAGAAGAGGTACGATAAAGCTCTTGGAGCTGCGAGAGAGTGGACCTAGTGACAACAAGCAAAGAGGCGGGGCCAGGAGCTACGAATCGACCCTGCAACCACAACATGACTCAAGAAATCGTAATGACTCGATTGCAATCGTGTCATTACGATTTCTTGAGTCATGTTGACGGCAGTGAAGGGACTTGAGCTCGAGTTCGTCACGGCCACGCTAGCTGGAGATTCGTCTGTAAAAACTTGCATTTGTGGTCACAGAGGTGCCTGTGCTAACCTTACTATGGTGTAGAAATATACATAGTTGGATGAATCTTATTGTGGCTAGCTGGTCTAGTGGCTAACGCGACGGGCTGGAGTTTTGAGACTCTATGACCGCGGGTTCAATCCCGGCACGTAAGTTCCCCCGTTTTCTAATATGTTTGTTTTTCCACTATCATCTACATTTTCTATAATTACTTAATTTATAGTATAACTTAACAAATCTTTGAGGACGATTGTGTTGTAGAGGTGTTAACTTCGTTCTGACCTCTACACCATAACTCTTGAACATTAAAATGGTATAAAATACCGACAGATTGTTAGGTAAGACACATATGCAACAGTTAGGTATCTTTATTTCGAAACGTTTCGCCTACACAGTAGGCTTCTTCAGTCAAGTACAGAAAAGTTGATAGAAGCAGAAGAGACTTGAAGACGATGTAATCAGTCCATCACCCTTAAAGTTTTGAGGTGGTCAGTCCCTCAGTCTGGAGAAGAGCATTGTTCCAAAGTTTGAAACAATATTGTTTCAAATATTGTTTCACATATTGTTTCAAACTTTGGAACAATGCTCTTCTCCAGACTGAGGGACTGACCACCTCAAAACTTTAAGGGTGATGGACTGATTACATCGTCTTCAAGTATCTTCTGCTTCTATCAACTTTTCTGTACTTGACTGAAGAAGCCTACTGTGTATACAGGCGAAACTTTTCGAAATAAAGATACCTTAATGTTGCATATGTGTCTTACCTAACAACATAACTCTTCTCAAAAAATTAAGTTATACCATAAATTAAGTAAAGATCCTGGACTCCACCTCAGGAAACAAAACAAATATAATAGTAATTATGGGAAATGTAGATAGTGGAAAAATAAATATAGAAGACGGGGGAACTTAGGTGCCGCTTAAATTTGTAAGTAAATGAAGATAATGTATGAGGGTGGGTGTGAGGGACGGTGTGAGGGTGGGTGTGAGGGTGGGTGTGAGGGGCGGTGTGAGGGTGGGTGTGAGGGACGGTGTGAGGGACGGTGTGAGGGTGGGTGTGAGGGACGGTGTGAGGGTGGGTGTGAGGGTGGGTGTGAGGGGCGGTGTGAGGGTGGGTGTGAGGGACGGTGTGAGGGTGGGTGTGAGGGTGGGTGTGAGGGGCGGTGTGAGGGTGGGTGTGAGGGTGGGTGTGAGGGTGGGTGTGAGGGTGGGTGTGAGGGACGGTGTGAGGGTGGGTGTGAGGGACGGTGTGAGGGACGGTGTGAGGGTGGGTGTGAGGGACGGTGTGAGGGTGGGTGTGAGGGACGGTGTGAGGGACGGTGTGAGGGACGGTGTGAGGGTGGGTGTGAGGGACGGTGTGAGGGACGGTGTGAGGGTGGGTGTGAGGGACGGTGTGAGGGACGGTGTGAGGGTGGGTGTGAGGGACGGTGTGAGGGACGGTGTGAGGGTGGGTGTGAGGGACGGTGTGAGGGTGGGTGTGAGGGACGGTGTGAGGGTGGGTGTGAGGGACGGTGTGAGGGACGGTGTGAGGGTGGGTGTGAGGGACGGTGTGAGGGACGGTGTGAGGGTGGGTGTGAGGGACGGTGTGAGGGACGGTGTGAGGGTGGGTGTGAGGGACGGTGTGAGGGACGGTGTGAGGGTGGGTGTGAGGGACGGTGTGAGGGACGGTGTGAGGGTGGGGGACGGTGTGAGGGTGGGTGTGAGGGACGGTGTGAGGGACGGTGAGGGTGAGGGACGGTGTGAGGGTGTGGGTGTGAGGGACGGTGTGAGGGTGGGTGTGAGGGACGGTGTGAGGGTGGGTGTGAGGGACGGTGTGAGGGTGGGTGTGAGGGACGGTGTGAGGGTGGGTGTGAGGGACGGTGTGAGGGTGGGTGTGAGGGACGGTGTGAGGGTGGGTGTGAGGGACGGTGTGAGGGTGGGTGTGAGGGACGGTGTGAGGGTGGGTGTGAGGGACGGTGTGAGGGACGGTGTGAGGGTGGGTGTGAGGGACGGTGTGAGGGACGGTGTGAGGGTGGGTGTGAGGGACGGTGTGAGGGACGGTGTGAGGGACGGTGTGAGGGACGGTGTGAGGGTGGGTGTGAGGGACGGTGTGAGGGTGGGTGTGAGGGACGGTGTGAGGGACGGTGTGAGGGTGGGTGTGAGGGACGGTGTGAGGGACGGTGTGAGGGTGGGTGTGAGGGACGGTGTGAGGGACGGTGTGAGGGTGGGTGTGAGGGACGGTGTGAGGGACGGTGTGAGGGACGGTGTGAGGGACGGTGTGAGGGACAGTGTGAGTGACGGTGTGAGGGTGGGTGTGAGGGACGGTGTGAGGGACGGTGTGAGGGACGGTGTGAGGGACGGTGTGAGGGACGGTGTGAGGGAGGGTGTGAGGGACGGTGTGAGGGACGGTGTGAGGGACGGTGTGAGGGTGGGTGTGAGGGACGGTGTGAGGGACGGTGTGAGGGACGGTGTGAGGGTGGGTGTGAGGGACGGTGTGAGGGTGGGTGTGAGGGAGGGTGTGAGGGGGGGGGTGAGGGAAGGTGAGAGGGTGGGTGTGAGGGACGGTGTGAGGGTGGGTGTGAGGGTCGTTGTGTGGGTGGGTGTGAGGGACGGTGTGAGGGTGGGTGTGAGGGACGGTGTGAGGGTGGGTGTGAGGGACGGTGTGAGGGTGGGTGTGAGGGACGGTGTGAGGGACGGTGTGAGGGACGGTGTGAGGGTGGGTGTGAGGGACGGTGTGAGGGTGGGTGTGAGGGTGGGTGTGAGGGACGGTGTGAGGGTGGGTGTGTGGGTGGGTGTGCGGTACGGTGTGCGGGTGGGTGTGAGGGACGGTGTGAGGGACGGTGTGAGGGACGGTGTGAGGGTGGGTGTGAGGGTGGGTGTGAGGGACGGTGTGAGGGACGGTGTGAGGGAGGGTGTGAGGGACGGTGTGAGGGTGGGTGTGAGGGACGGTGTGAGGGACGGTGTGAGGGTGGGGGACGGTGTGTGAGGGACGGTGTGAGGGTGGGTGTGAGGGACGGTGTGAGGGACGGTGTGAGGGTGGGTGTGAGGGACGGTGTGAGGGAAGGTGTGAGGGTGGGTGTGTGGGACGGTGTGTGGGTGGGTGTGAGGGACGGTGTGAGGGTGGGTGTGAGGGACGGTGTGAGGGTGGGTGTGAGGGACGGTGTGAGGGACGGTGTGAGGGTGGGTGTGAGGGACGGTGTGAGGGACGGTGTGTGGGTGGGTGTGAGGGACGGTGTGAGGGACGGTGTGAGGGTGGGTGTGAGGGACGGTGTGAGGGTGGGTGTGAGGGACGGTGTGAGGGACGGTGTGAGGGTGGGTGTGAGGGACGGTGTGAGGGACGGTGTGAGGGTGGGTGTGAGGGACGGTGTGAGGGACGGTGTGAGGGTGGGTGTGAGGGACGGTGTGAGGGAGGGTGTGTTGGTGGGTGTGAGGGTGGGTGTGAGGGACGGTGTGAGGGTGGGTGAGGGACGGTGTGAGGGACGGTGTGAGGGTGGGTGTGAGGGACGGTGTGAGGGACGGTGTGAGGGTGGGTGTGAGGGACGGTGTGAGGGACGGTGTGAGGGTGGGTGTGAGGGACGGTGTGAGGGACGGTGTGAGGGAGGGTGTGAGGGACGGTGTGAGGGACGGTGTGAGGGTGGGTGTTAGGGACGGTGTGAGGGACGGTGTGAGGGTGGGTGTGAGGGACGGTGTGAGGGACGGTGTGAGGGTGGGTGTGAGGGACGGTGTGAGGGACGGTGTGAGGGTGGGTGTGAGGGACGGTGTGAGGGACGGTGTGAGGGACGGTGTGAGGGTGGGTGTGAGGGACGGTGTGAGGGACGGTGTGAGGGTGGGGGTGAGGGAGGGTGTGAGGGACGGTGTGAGGGTGGGTGTGAGGGTGGGTGTGAGGGACGGTGTGAGGGTGGGTGTGAGGGACGGTGTGAGGGACGGTGTGAGGGACGGTGTGAGGGACGGTGTGAGGGTGGGTGTGAGGGACGGTGTGAGGGACGGTGTGAGGGTGGGTGTGAGGGACGGTGTGAGGGACGGTGTGAGGGTGGGTGTGAGGGACGGTGTGAGGGACGGTGTGAGGGTGGGTGTGAGGGACGGTGTGAGGGACGGTGTGAGGGACGGTGTGAGGGTGGGTGTGAGGGACGGTGTGAGGGTGGGTGTGAGGGAGGGTGTGAGGGACGGTGTGAGGGACGGTGTGCGGGTGGGTGTGAGGGACGGTGTGAGGGACGGTGTGAGGGACGGTGTGAGGGACGGTGTGAGGGTGGGTGTGAGGGTGGGTGTGAGGGACGGTGTGAGGGTGGGTGTGAGGGACGGTGTGAGGGACGGTGTGAGGGACGGTGTGAGGGACGGTGTGAGGGTGGGTGTGAGGGACGGTGTGAGGGACGGTGTGAGGGTGGGTGTGAGGGTGGGTGTGAGGGACGGTGTGAGGGTGGGTGTGAGGGACGGTGAGGGTGGGTGTGAGGGACGGTGTGAGGGACGGTGTGTGGGGGGGTGTGGGTGGGTGTGAGGGACGGTGTGAGGGTGGGTGTGAGGGACGGTGTGAGGGTGGGTGTGAGGGACGGTGTGAGGGACGGTGTGAGGGTGGGTGTGAGGGACGGTGTGAGGGACGGTGTGAGGGTGGGTGTGAGGGACGGTGTGAGGGTGGGTGTGAGGGACGGTGTGAGGGACGGTGTGAGGGTGGGTGTGAGGGACGGTGTGAGGGTGGGTGTGAGGGACGGTGTGAGGGACGGTGTGAGGGTGGGTGTGAGGGACGGTGTGAGGGTGGGTGTGAGGGACGGTGTGAGGGTGGGTGTGAGGGACGGTTTGAGGGACGGTGAGGGTGGGTGTGAGGGATGGTGTGAGGGTGGGTGTGAGGGACGGTGTGAGGGAGGGTGTGTGGGAGGGTGTGAGGGTGGGTGTGAGGGACGGTGTGAGGGTGGGTGTGAGGGACGGTGTGAGGGACGGTGTGAGGGTGGGTGTGAGGGACGGTGTGAGGGTGGGTGTTAGGGTGGGTGTGAGGGACGGTGTGAGGGTGGGTGTGAGGGACGGTGTGAGGGACGGTGTGAGGGTGGGTGTGAGGGACGGTGTGAGGGACGGTGTGAGGGACGGTGTGAGGGACGGTGTGAGGGTGGGTGTGAGGGACGGTGTGAGGGACGGTGTGAGGGTGGGTGTGAGGGACGGTGTGAGGGTGGGTGTGAGGGACGGTGTGAGGGTGGGTGTGAGGGACGGTGTGAGGGACGGTGTGAGGGTGGGTGTGAGGGACGGTGTGAGGGACGGTGTGAGGGTGGGTGTGAGGGACGGTGTGAGGGACGGTGTGAGGGTGGGTGTGAGGGACGGTGTTAGGGTGGGTGTGAGGGACGGTGTGAGGGACGGTGTGAGGGTGGGTGTGAGGGTGGGTGTGAGGGACGGTGTGAGGGACGGTGTGAGGGACGGTGTGAGGGACGGTGTGAGGGTGGGTGTGAGGGACGGTGTGAGGGACGGTGTGAGGGACGGTGTGAGGGACGGTGTGAGGGTGGGTGTGAGGGACGGTGTGAGGGACGGTGTGAGGGACGGTGTGAGGGACGGTGTGAGGGTGGGTGTGAGGGACGGTGTGAGGGTGGGTGTGAGGGACGGTGTGAGGGACGGTGTGAGGGACGGTGTGAGGAACGGTGTGAGGGACGGTGTGAGGGACGGTGTGAGGGACGGTGTGAGGGTGGGTGTGAGGGACGGTGTGAGGGACGGTGTGAGGGACGGTGTGAGGGACGGTGTGAGGGTGGGTGTGAGGGACGGTGTGAGGGACGGTGTGAGGGTGGGTGTGAGGGCCGGGGTGAGGGCCGGTGTGAGGGACGGTGTGAGGGACGGTGTGAGGGTGGGTGTGAGGGTGGGTGTGAGGGACGGTGTGAGGGTGGGTGTGAGGGACGGTGTGAGGGACGGTGTGAGGGACGGTGTGAGGGACGGTGTGAGGGTGGGTGTGAGGGACGGTGTGAGGGACGGTGTGAGGGTGGGTGTGAGGGACGGTGTGAGGGACGGTATGAGGGACGGTGTGAGGGACGGTGTGAGGGACGGTGTGAGGGACGGTGTGAGGGTGGGTGTGAGGGACGGTGTGAGGGTGGGTGTGAGGGACGGTGTGAGGGACGGTGTGAGGGACGGTGTGAGGGACGGTGTGAGGGACGGTGTGAGGGTGGGTGTGAGGGACGGTGTGAGGGACGGTGTGAGGGACGGTGTGAGGGTGGGTGTGAGGGACGGTGTGAGGAACGGTGTGAGGGACGGTGTGAGGGTGGGTGTGAGGGACGGTGTGAGGGTGGGTGTGAGGGACGGTGTGAGGGACGGTGTGAGGGACGGTGTGAGGGACGGTGTGAGGAACGGTGTGAGGGACGGTGTGAGGGTGGGTGTGAGGGACGGTGTGAGGGACGGTGTGAGGGGACGGTGTGAGGGACGGTGTGAGGGACGGTGTGAGGGACGGTGTGAGGGACGGTGTGAGGGACGGTGTGAGGGTGGGTGTGAGGGTGGGTGTGAGGGACGGTGTGAGGGACGGTGTGAGGGACGGTGTGAGGGTGGGTGTGAGGGACGGTGTGAGGGACGGTGTGAGGGACGGTGTGAGGGATGGTGTGAGGGTGGGTGTAAGGGACGGGTGAGGGACGGTGTGAGGGACGGTGTGAGGGACGGTGTGAGGGACGGTGTGAGGGTGGGTGTGAGGGACGGTGTGAGGGACGGTGTGAGGGACGGTGTGAGGGTGGGTGTGAGGGACGGTGTGAGGGACGGTGTGAGGGTGGGTGTGAGGGACGGTGTGAGGGACGGTGTGAGGGTGGGTGTGAGGGACGGTATGAGGGACGGTGTGAGGGACGGTGTGAGGGTGGGTGTGAGGGACGGTGTGAGGGACGGTGTGAGGGACGGTGTGAGGGACGGTGTGAGGGACGGTGTGAGGGTGGGTGTGAGGGACGGTGTGAGGGACGGTGTGAGGGTGGGTGTGAGGGACGGTGTGAGGGACGGTGTGAGGGACGGTGTGAGGGACGGTGTGAGGGACGGTGTGAGGGTGGGTGTGAGGGACGGTGTGAGGGACGGTGTGAGGGTGGGTGTGAGGGACGGTGTGAGGGACGGTGTGAGGGACGGTGTGAGGGTGGGTGTGAGGGACGGTGTGAGGGACGGTGTGAGGGACGGTGTGAGGGTGGGTGTGAGGGACGGTGTGAGGGACGGTGTGAGGGTGGGTGTGAGGGACGGTGTGAGGGACGGTGTGAGGGACGGTGTGAGGGACGGTGTGAGGGACGGTGTGAGGGTGGGTGTGAGGGACGGTGTGAGGGACGGTGTGAGGGACGGTGTGAGGGACGGTGTGAGGGACGGTGTGAGGGTGGGTGTGAGGGACGGTGTGAGGGTGGGTGTGAGGGAGGGTGTGAGGGACGGTGTGAGGGTGGGTGTGAGGGACGGTGTGAGGGACGGTGTGAGGGTGGGTGTGAGGGACGGTGTGAGGGACGGTGTGAGGGACGGTGTGAGGGACGGTGTGAGGGTGGGTGTGAGGGATGGTGTGAGGGACGGTGTGAGGGACGGTGTGAGGGACGGTGTGAGGGTGGGTGTGAGGGACGGTGTGAGGGACGGTGTGAGGGACGGTGTGAGGGTGGGTGTGAGGGACGGTGTGAGGGACGGTGTGAGGGACGGTGTGAGGGTGGGTGTGAGGGACGGTGTGAGGGACGGTGTGAGGGACGGTGTGAGGGACGGTGTGAGGGACGGTGTGAGGGTGGGTGTGAGGGTGGGTGTGAGGGACGGTGTGAGGGTGGGTGTGAGGGACGGTGTGAGGGTGGGTGTGAGGGACGGTGTGAGGGACGGTGTGAGGGACGGTGTGAGGGACGGTGTGAGGGTGGGTGTGAGGGACGGTGTGAGGGACGGTGTGAGGGACGGTGTGAGGGACGGTGTGAGGGACGGTGTGAGGGTGGGTGTGAGGGACGGTGTGAGGGACGGTGTGAGGGACGGTGTGAGGGACGGTGTGAGGGTGGGTGTGAGGGACGGTGTGAGGGACGGTGTGAGGGTGGGTGTGAGGGACGGTGTGAGGGACGGTGTGAGGGTGGGTGTGAGGGACGGTGTGAGGGACGGTGATGGACGGTGTGAGGGTGGGTGTGAGGGATGGTGTGAGGGACGGTGTGAGGGACGGTGTGAGGGACGGTGTGAGGGACGGTGTGAGGGACGGTGTGAGGGACGGTGTGAGGGTGGGTGTGAGGGACGGTGTGAGGGACGGTGTGAGGGTGGGTGTGAGGGACGGTGTGAGGGACGGTGTGAGGGACGGTGTGAGGGACGGTGTGAGGGACGGTGTGAGGGACGGTGTGAGGGTGGGTGTGAGGGACGGTGTGAGGGACGGTGTGAGGGTGGGTGTGAGGGACGGTGTGAGGGACGGTGTGAGGGTGGGTGTGAGGGACGGTGTGAGGGACGGTGAGGGACGGTGTGAGGGTGGGTGTGAGGGATGGTGTGAGGGACGGTGTGAGGGACGGTGTGAGGGACGGTGTGAGGGTGGGTGTGAGGGACGGTGTGAGGGACGGTGTGAGGGACGGTGTGAGGGACGGTGTGAGGGTGGGTGTGAGGGACGGTGTGAGGGACGGTGTGAGGGACGGTGTGAGGGTGGGTGTGAGGGACGGTGTGAGGGACGGTGTGAGGGACGGTGTGAGGGACGGTGTGAGGGACGGTGTGAGGGTGGGTGTGAGGGTGGGTGTGAGGGACGGTGTGAGGGTGGGTGTGTGGGTGGGTGTGAGGGTGGGTGTGAGGGACGGTGTGAGGGACGGTGTGAGGGTGGGTGTGAGGGACGGTGTGAGGGACGGTGTGAGGGTGGGTGTGAGGGACGGTGTGAGGGACGGTGTGAGGGACGGTCTGAGGGACGGTGTGAGGGACGGTGTGAGGGTGTGTGTGAGGGTGGGTGTGAGGGACGGTGTGAGGGTGGGTGTGAGGGACGGTGTGAGGGTGGGTGTGAGGGACGGTGTGAGGGACGGTGTGAGGGACGGTGTGAGGGACGGTGTGAGGGTGGGTGTGAGGGACGGTGTGAGGGACGGTGTGAGGGACGGTGTGAGGGACGGTGTGAGGGACGGTGTGAGGGTGGGTGTGAGGGACGGTGTGAGGGACGGTGTGAGGGACGGTGTGAGGGACGGTGTGAGGGACGGTGTGAGGGACGGTGTGAGGGTGGGTGTGAGGGACGGTGTGAGGGTGGGTGTGAGGGACGGTGTGAGGGACGGTGTGAGGGTGGGTGTGAGGGATGGTGTGAGGGACGGTGAGGGACGGTGTGAGGGACGGTGTGAGGGTGGGTGTGAGGGACGGTGTGAGGGACGGTGTGAGGGAAGGTGTGAGGGCCGGTGTGAGGGCGGGTGTGAGGGACGGTGTGAGGGTGGGTGTGAGGGACGGTGTGAGGGACGGTGTGAGGGACGGTGTGAGGGACGGTGTGAGGGTGGGTGTGAGGGACGGTGTGAGGGTGGGTGTGAGGGACGGT